>NW_010425269.1:18572-19578 GCF_000710305.1 Buceros rhinoceros silvestris
CCCTGCTCTGAATGAGGCAACAGTAGCTATTTCACCTATGAGCAACTGTTAAATTACATTATCCAAAGCATCCACAGCCTGTAAAACTACTCTACACTTGTTACCCTTAATCTTGCACTAAAGAGGCATATTAGTGGTTAGCTCCACCCATTGCATTACTTTCACTATTTTGTCTTACAAAAGCCCCAATTTTTCTCTCACATCTGCATGGAAGAAGTCACTTTAAACCAAAAGTATCAAGAAAGACCATGAAACTTACAATCTGCTGTGTTTAACCCTTTGTTCTGTACCACAACATGACTGGGGAACCATATTAAAAATTTAAGACTTCTCACTGAAATACAGAATGCAGGGTCTCAGAAAAGATGGTTACTTTGTCCAATGAAGAAGTTTTGGATGCAGATAACTTCAATTTTAGAAGATGATTTGTAATCCCCATAGCAATTCCAGTGCTTTCAAACACGTTTTGAGTGATCTTTACTAATTCCATTATCAACAGAGAGCTCATAATGATACGACAAGAAGGAAAAGTCCAACTGACAAGAACCTAGCACAACCACACATCACTTCAATACTGATCAACCAAAACCACTACTGAAATCTGCATAACCCCACTATCAAGAACGCTGTATAACTGTCACTTTTAAAAAAAATCTGCACCCCTCAGTACTACAGCAATTCCATATATATTTCAAAAATTAAAGAGAAAACAAAGTATTTCCAACTTCTAAAATGCTGTGGTGTCTTACCAGCTGACAGCATCATTTGCTACAGGCAAGAGCCCAAAGCACATGTGAGGCAGGGCAGGGAAGCATATATAATGGCAAGACAGGCAAGCACATTATTAGTAATAAAAAGTGTCATGGTCGCAGCACTTCTAAGGGACACAGTAAGACCCACCACACAAAGTTTTTGCGCTAAATGGCACATAGTAGATCATGAGAAAAGAATTTCCTTGCCCAAAAATTTAATGACTAACATTCATGAAAGACTCCAAGGAAATGTG
>NW_010425269.1:19680-24884 GCF_000710305.1 Buceros rhinoceros silvestris
GATTTCAGCAGTATTTCTCTGTCTCTATGGGAAAACCTTCACACAATGCAATAAGGATGAATCCAGCATCTATCAATAGAAGTCAGCTGAGAATGTTTGTCTATGGGAGACCCAATCTTTCCTGAGGTTAAAGATGCCACAAGCCGCCATTTTGAAATTCTGTATTAATTCTTTGCCTCTAAAAAAATATCCAATAAGGTTATCAAGAATATTTCCATGAAGCTTGAGGTCTATTCTGAAGTTTTGGTTTAGCCTTGATCTTCCTCTGACAGATGGCTACTTGCCCTTCAGGATTTCCATATTGTTATAAATGGAGCATAAGGGTAAAGAAAATAAGCTGGAGCTCACAAATCAAAATGGTGGGTAATGAAGTTAGTGACCCACTCACATTTCAGTTACTAACAGACTGAGATTTGGCGGATTCACTTCAATGGTGGGAAGATTACAAATATAGCATACGCTCTCTACTGGATGATAGTTTCTCAAAAGACATTAAGAGCACTCTTTTCCTAAACAGTTATCTTTTAGGATGTATTCCTATTTCAGCTCAGCAAAAAAAGCTTCTATTATACAAAAGTTCACAAAAAGCCACTCCACTGAAAGAGGTTTATCATTAAATTTCAATGAGCACTATTTTTTGGTGATTTAGAAGGAAACATTTTTTAAGGCACAGAAAAATCTCTAAATTGTTGCAAAGAATCTTTGCCTCTCCATCTGCTCAATCAAACTATTATAACATTTAATACTGACTTGTTTCAATCATCTAAAAGACACTTAGAAATGCTGGGGAAACTCTTCATTTAGAGCATGTATAAACTTGCTAATGATGTTTCTAACTGCCAAGATATGCAGATGAAAAAGACAAGGTAAATACAAAACATTCTCAGACATGTCCCTTCCAGGCATACCTAGCGTTATAAAAAAATTTTTTCGACCACTAGAAGCGCAACTTAATAAGTTGGATATGGCAACACCAAAATTGTGCATATGCCTTTGCATGAGTTTTCTCCAAGACACTTAACCAGCACGATGAGTAAAAGCTAGTAGTTAATAGAACCAAAAATAACCGAAAATAATTTGTGTGGTTATATTCTTCATTTACACAACCTGTAATATTGCGATCAACTGGACATTCAGTGCCTAATATTGTTAACATTCAAACAATATTACTGTTATTAAGAGAGGCCTGGAGTGAAGTTCTAACATCAGACCTTATCCTCTACATTCCATCATATTTTTGCAAGACAGGCTAAAACAACTAACGCCAATTCAAGACAACAAGCACCACTCTCTAATCTGTGAATTCAAATTATGAACTCAAACATTTTGAAATCAGAAAAGTCCACACCCATATCATGTGAATATTTTGAAACAAATTCAAACTCCCCTATGTAATTTATTATTACACATTTTATTGGACTCTATCCAACACTATCCTCACCAATGCCACACAGAACTATCCTTACAAAGACTCCACAAACTCTAAAAAACCTCCCATATCTATCCGTCAGAAGTTTGGGGATTTTTTCCTTTCTTTTTTCCACTTCTTTTTTCCTACTGGAACACCTTAAAAAAATATTTTTGTACTACAAGCATCATGAAAAACCAAGGTTTTGTTATTATGTGAAAACCAGCAAAAGCCAGCACCTAATATGACGAACTGGTTGCATTCATTCTGAGTTAACACCTCAAGAGCCATCTTGAGCCATACTTGCTTTAGACCCACTGTATAATGTCATTTCCTCCTCCACAAAATATCCTAACTAAAAACAAACAAAAACCCCATATTTATATTCACATACAAATTTTAAGGCTAGGACTTAAAATTCTCATGTAATCATCTTGTTATGCTAATGTGTGCAACCATATCAGATACATCCTGCTTTTTTACAGGGTGTCTACACCATACAATGCACAAAATTAACAAGAAGGATTTTCTAAATTTTGCCCCACTTTTTAGTTTAAACTACATTAATATGTGTAGGTGTGTAAAACTTCAAGTTACTAAGGTACAACCTGAATACTTGCGTTTCACAATTGTTTCATCATTAAAATAATCTTTATACTTAAAGGTGAATTTTTAGTCCTCTTGAAATCACCCATTTTCCGGCAATGGATCAGAATTTTGAGAAACATGGGAGCTAAGGTCTAAATAATATTACGAAAAATGTTTTAGTTTGAGATAAATTCAACAGCTTTTTCTGTTATTTTTCAGTCTTGATTTTGCTACACTTGTCCATTTCCTTTCTTCTCCATTTTAACAGCATACAGATTAAGTTTAAAAAATGCTTGATATAGCTGGTTTTAACAAGTGTTATATGTAAAGGAATAAAGATTCCTTTCTTTGAAAATCAGTAGAGATGATTGGGGGGGAAAATTTTCACTTTATACTCTCACTGCGCTTTTGATTTGCACTGAAGCATAATCCTCCTTAAATCTGACAACATTCATACCAGATATAGTGTATTTACAGAACATATTAAACAAGAAACAAAAAAAAGACATAAAAATCCTGCGACAAACTCCAAAACATTATTTCTACAATGATAGAGATTCTTCATGAGAAAGAAACAGCAGTTACCTTGATGAAGCTTGAACTTTATTTGATTTGGGAATTTCTGGTACAGGTCGATGCCTTAATATAAAAGACCGGCTTGCTCTTGGAATTACTTTCATGCAGTTTTGTGTGTAAGAATCATATAAGTCATTGTCTATCATTTCTCCTTGAAACTCAAAGAATGGAGAATTTGGCTCAGATAAATCATTCTTATCTGCAAACATCAGATGTTTGTTTTCATTGTATTTTGTCTCACATGAATGAGCAAACGAAGGAGGATCATGAAATGCTGAACAGCCAGACAAGTGCTCATCAGCTTGGTATGCAGCAGCTTCTTCCAGCGATGTCTCTGGTGGAGTATTCATCTTAATATTTCCACTTAGACTGATAGCTTTCAGTATGCTGTCTGAATTCTGGTATAAACTAGAAATATCCAAATTTGTAAAGCTATCTACATTTGCCTCTGGTAAGTTTTGCTCTGCAAGTTCAAACCTTTCTTTATCAATGAAAGTTTTATTGAGAAATTGTTCTGACAATGTTGCAGGTATCGAGCTAGTCCCACCTACACTTGAATGGCTTATTGGAGACTCCTGATCCAAGTACAAACACTGCTTCTCTTCTAAACCTTTCAAGTCTTTGAATTTTATATTTTCACAGAATAGAGCATTTCCTTGCATTTTTGAAAGAGTGGCATCTAGATGCTTAAGAATCCTTCTGCGGTGCCCTGTAGGCAACACTCCCATTTGCTGAAGCACACTGTCATTTATTCCCATGCAATCTGTTACAATGTTATAGCCATATTCTTTAAAGTTAGGAAGATACTGCCCCAAGTTAATGCTGACCAAGAATTCTTCCATATCAGTGCCATTGCCTGTGGATGACATGACGGCAGCTTCATTCCGAATATTGCCTCACACAGTCACGTAGAATTATAGTTGGGATGCGTGCATATTCACTGGCAACAAAGCCCTCCAGATTTGGTGTCAGGCAGCCAATGGAGAGTATCAGTTTCTTCAAGACAGTTATCCAAATTTCTTCAGTTCAAACTGAGGTTTTTTTAAAGACTGCAAACCTATAGAAAATAAAAAGGGCATTAAAAATACTCCCACATGAATTCACATTAATCTTGGATGAAATTCTGAAAGGCTTCCTGTCATTTGCACTTTTAAGTACATTCCTGTCATTTAAGTAATATTCTTAAATTGCTTATATATGAAAAATTAAAGGAGGGTAAACAGCATAACCTCTCCATCCTTTTATCCTAGTCTGCATAAAGAGAATATAGAAATCAAAGTCTTATCTCAGCACAAGTAATACAGTCTTAAAACATATAATCCCAGTAGTTAACAATAAGATGAACAGTTCAAAGATGAACCACTTATCTACACATACACACTCTTTATTACACAGTACTTAGATGTAAGTAAGTGGGAGAAAAAATGATCTAAAGCTTTCCTATTCCCACGCTAGTGCCAATTAACTACAGCGCGGTGCTTCTATTGCCTAATCTTCCAAGCCTTATAAACTCTTTTTACTACTGAAACACACTTTCGATGGGATAAAGGAAAAATGACTGGCTAGAGCATTCTATGTGAACTGTGGGCTCAAGACCTCTTCAACTGAGAATCCAACTAAACAAGTACCATAAGCAATGGAACAGTTTACAAAGGTATAATAACTTCTGAGTATGGCAGGGGAGGAAGTGCCTCAATTGCTTAAATAACTACAGTCAGAATTGTTTAAATAACTACAGTCAGAAAGCAATGGAGGTCAACAATATTCATCTTGCAGATCAGGCAAGTTCCGGCCTCCACACTGGGGACATTTTGTATCTTGAGTGCCCATGAAAGTTTTTCCTCAGTATTTTCTAACTCAGCTCTTGCACTCTCCAGATCAACCTGAGTTCTTCCTTCATTCACGGCCATATCCAAATCCATCATCTAAAAAACCCAAAGCAGATGGAGATGCTACTATTCTGAAGGTGTTTGAGACAGCCTGAAATCTCTTTAAAGAAGTTTTAAGATCAGCATCAGTCAGCAGGTTTTTTCACCTCCCTCTTCCTGTATAAAGAGTAATTTGGCCTTAGGGGAAACCTGCTGCCTGTAACAGCTGTCCTGGCATGCAGGTACTAGCCTTAAGCAGCCTGGAAAAAAAAGAATGGCTTCAGTAGAAGAGCATAAGATCTAAGTAGCAATTAGAAAGAAAAGAAATCATATAGACTATATTCATGGTAGTAGGTATTGATACCTTATTCTTCAAAATACTTCCTGACAAAAGGGACACTACTTATGATCTAGAATTGAAGCTTAAAAGATTGTCTACTTTTATACTGTATTAATTCCTCCAATAACGGATAAAACCTCTTCCTGTAAGATTTTCCAATGTCTTCTAAGTAACTAAGTCATTAACCAGAAAAGCAGTCATAAATAAATCTTTATGCCCCTTCTCATTCCCCAAAGCCACATACAAATAAATATAAATTTAAAATCATGTGCTGAAAGGAGCATAAAATCGGTGCTATTGGTGATTATACTTTATTATGATTATGAAAAAATTATTAAATCACTAAATCACTTGAAGTAAAAACCTTTATTACTCCCATACTTTCAAAAACTGGTAATCAAAAAAAGGGGGGGGGGGGGGTTTT
>NW_010425269.1:24966-29085 GCF_000710305.1 Buceros rhinoceros silvestris
GGGGGGGGGGTGTTTACATCATATGTGTGATGTAACAAGAAATACAGAAGATTAACAAACCCACAATTTTTCTGGAAAATGTAAGAAAATCAACACAGCACACTTACTATTACATATTCCATTATTTAAAGTAAGTCTTTGGATTCTTTCTAATCTCTTTAACTTTATTTTTGGGGCAACATTCTTATCAGCTTTGATCACTTCACAAGTCTCAAAAGTGACATATTAACTTGAATATGAAATTCACACAGTTAGAACTTTTTAGAGAGGGAACTCTATAGGCCGATCAGATATCAACCACTCAAGTAAGTTAGGGAGCTAATCCTCACTAAAATATTGCAAGTTATTTAAATTCATAAAACCTTGGACTGAGCTAAACTGAGTAACAATCAGCTTTTAGATTTAACTTTGTCCTTTTCCAACCTGTGTACTATATAACAAACAAACGAAACGAAACAAACACTTATTGTTCCTTCAAAAATTTCAGACATCAGCATTTCCTCAGCCTTTTCACGTAAGCTTCTAGCCATAAAACAAAGTACAGCCTCCACCCATCTCTAAACCCTGAAAAATACAAATATAAATACATAGTCTCTTAGAAAGCTGTATCTGTTTTCTGAGTACAGAATGAGAAATAATTAGTACAGAAATTACTAAAGGGAGCAAAAAGTATCAGGTAGGCAGTATCTGTTTGTGCCAGACTATAGTCCTTCATGTGCCCATTACTGGGGGAAAATAAAAAAATACCCACAACACTCCCCCCCTCCCCGACATGTTCAAGTATATGAAAAACCTACAGTGTTAGCATTATCAGTCTAAATGCTTTAAAGTTGCCTTTGCAATTAGTTCTCTCAGCCATTTCCACCTTCCTTGGCAGTTCTGGGTTTCATGGTTCCGTTTGGTTATTTTTTCCCCTGAGGTGTTCAGTATTTATTTTCAGACAGTATCATTCTCTCAATCTCTACCTTCAGCAGTAACAAAAAAGACATTTAGGAAAGTAGCTTTTAGTTATATATTTATAAATAAATATCTATTTTAATATAAAGATATATATTTATAGCTACATACACTCTTTTCACCATCCAAATATTGGTCTTTTTCTACATGCAATAGCTTTGCCCACACCTTATTCTGAAACGCCTCCAGTGTTGTTACTTCAGGAACTCAAATAGCCATGTATTACCTGCTATTTGGATCCTAACCCATCTCCACCTAGCACTGAAGAAACTGTGTTTCCAAACCTGCAAGAACCACTACTTTTTGCAGAATATTTTATAAACAAAACATGTCGCAGACAGAGGGGAAGAAACTGCTCACTGAGAAGCTCTCTTGACCACAAAACGCCAGCGCTGCTAGAAGCTGAAGCCCAAGCCGTTTTCTGTTCTGTGGTAATCTACAGCAGAAGCTGTCAATGCATCCATCAAGATGTAGCTCTGGCCTAGCTACATATAGATGGTTAGATTTCACAGTCACATATATTTTGTGGGTCTGAGCAAAGAGTTTTACTGCCACTTGTTTTGGTTTGACTACCAGATGAAGATTCAAGTGAAAAACAGCTAAACAAATCTACACATGCTGGTGAATGTTCACATTGCAGGCTAGAAGATCAATACTGAATCATTTCTTACAGTGTTTTATCCTTACTAAAAGCTTAAGCTCAAGAAGTGTACAGAAAAGCAGAAGTCAAGGGCCACATTATCCAATATATTAACCTATTTCAATGTAATTAATATTAATTTAAGAAATAATTTAATCTCCTCTATAGCTTTAATTGAGGAATAAGTCATAAAAAACCCTAAAGAATGTTTGTACAGCATTGGATATGTAGTGCGTGTATATGATATATATACATTTATACTCATACATTAACTTCTACATCCATATTTGTACCACTACAACAAGTTAAAGTAGACAACAGTCTTTAACATTAATGCACATGGCTGCACACATCCTGTAAAACAAAACCTTGCATCCCAGCAGCAAGGCAAAATAGATTTTTCCTACAGTATCTGATAGAAATAAATATCAAAAAAGAAAGAATAAAAAAAAACCCAGAGGAAGTTGGTCTTGGTTAAATAAAACTGATTCTTGCTGAACTATCACATTCTCCAACACTGAGTAACCAAGACAAAAGTCTCCATTCAACATGGTTACTAAAAACGAGAAAACGCTACAGTGGTTACACACAAAAAAAAAAAAAAAAAAAAAAAAAAAAAAAAAAAAAAAAAAAAAAAAAAAAAAAAGAAAAAACCCTAAAGGGGTTAAAAAAAAAAAAAAAAAAAAAAAAAAAAAAAAAAATCAAGCTTCTCGGAAGACGCTTGACCATTGCATTTTATAGACATAAGGGTAAAACTTCTAAATTATTATGTGGAAAAAAAACAATACAAGGGAAAACTTCTAGGCTTTTCTTCTAAGAAAACATGTTTTGGCAGGGCATGAATTGCAATTTGTGTTGCACATCCCAAGTCTTAACGTGGAATCACCCAACTTCCTTTCATAGAAGACAGTGTTTCTCACACTTCCTTTCAAACCAATTGTCAACGTTCTTCCTTTTCTCATCTTATACAAGGAGCTTTGACAAGGAGGTACAATTCAGAGTGGTGTAACAGTTGTTTCTGTTTTACTGAAAGTGAGAGCTAAACAGCACCATAGAAAAATGACAACACTGGCACAGAAAAACATGGTTTTCTCACATGGAAGATAAGTACCTGCATCTCACATTCTGAAAAGCCTTACCAGTAGGTTCTATGATTGTTCCACTCTGAGTTCCAACTTGAAAAGTCTTCAAGACAACCTTGACAGGAAGACAGACAAATCTATGTTGAAGCAAGCAATCCATCCAACTTTTAGTATGTGAGAAGAGCAGGATATAGCTGAATACAGAAACTTTTAAGTGGGACTCTTTTTTCCCCTTTTTAAGATCACTACAGATATTAGCCTGAACAAAGTGTCAAACCTTTAGAAGTGCATGGCACTTTAAGCAATCAGTTCAACAAACACATGTTCAGGCTTGCTCCCAGCTTCAGTTAAACTACATACCAAGATCCAAATAAACAGGTAAAGAACCCAAAACAGAAAAAAACTGTACAACTGGACTTTACCACAGAGCAGAATGAAATCTGCCAATAGTGAATTTCATCCCCCCAGCGCACCTATGTACAAACTGAACAGAGTACCAGGCCTAAAAAACGTTGTAGATAATTAAAAATCTTTCCAAAAATCTATGTAATTAATCATCATACTGACTATGGGGATAGCATGCTCAAAAAAAAAAACCAAAACAAAACAAAACTAACAAAACTCTGAAATGACCTTTTAAAGCAGCTACTTAATGAACCAACATTTGGGTCAACTCAGAGCAAGATGACCAATTGCATCAATTCCGATAGAAGTGTTCCCCTTCCAGATGCAAAGAAGTTACTAAATGTAGTTCAACATGGTGGATAATTACGAAATACCTTTAATCACATCCTCTGTCAAAATGTTTCACTGTTCGTTCTTTTTTTATTTCAGAACACTTCTCTTCTAGAGAAAAGTTCAGCCACCTTCTCCATTTCGGAGTCAAAGCTTATACTGGCAAGAAATTCCAGTGGAACAACCTGCAGTCTCTGGAGTAAGGAACTGCATGACATGAAGAAGAGAGTTAAAGGTGGAATGGGTTGAGCACGCTTTAGCGAGTTGCTGTGGCAACACTCGGGTGCTCTATCATTCACTTTGTCTTTTCTATCCGGGACATCTTGGAGGCTCCTTAACTTTATCCGAATGAAATTCACACGTTTTCTGACAAAATTTCCAGAAATACACTAACAGCCAACAAGAAGTCTTGTTTGTGTCTAACTTCGCAACAACAACCCATAGAGTAAATAAATACACAGTAATAAAGCACTGTTTCTTGGTACAATATTTACATAGGGACCATTAAAATAATTTAAGCTAATAAAGCCAGGAGAAAAATAACACACGCCTTATTTTCTACCTGCCTACAAGCTATTTCTTGTCAGATTCCAACTTTGGTATCTGACGCTCATCTGAGACATGCCCCGTACCAAAACACTCAGCCTCGCCCCTGAACTCACCGGTAGCTTGTAAACTTACACTCCAGCAACGCGTTTTTCGCTG
>NW_010425270.1:0-619 GCF_000710305.1 Buceros rhinoceros silvestris
GGGAGGCAGCAGGACTCTGAAAACGTCTTGCACATTATTCCCCGGTGGTTTCCCAATCAAAAGTGTGCACAGCACGTGAGACAAAACCAGCAAATGCTTCTACAGGTGTCCCACGAACGGGCTGTTATTGGCTGATGGGCATTATTCCCCAGTGGCTTCCCCGATCAAAAGTGTGCACAGCACGTGAGACGAAACCAGCAAATGCTTCTACAGATGTCCCACGAACGGGCTGTTATTGGCTGATGGCAAGAGCCTGGACACACGGGGCTGTGCCATTAGAAGCGAGGAGACAGCACTTGGGTTTGATTTACTTTAGGCTTTGGGATGGAACCCAAAGCATTCCCCCATGGTTGCATGCAAAAAGACAATCAATCACCGGCGCAACCCTATTTTCCCTGCACCTTACTACCCCAAAAACACTCAGAGCAGCCGCTTTGAAGGGGCTAATCCACCCACTGCAGTATTTCTGGTAATGACTCACAAAATCCCACACAATTCTGATACCATTTTCTTGATAAAACCAGCTGCCAAATGAAACTATACATTCGGTGCTTGAAAAAAAAAAAAAACAAAAGAGGAAAAATACGACAAAAAACCCTACTAGTCGCAAAAAAAAAAA
>NW_010425270.1:740-2986 GCF_000710305.1 Buceros rhinoceros silvestris
GCACAGACCCTCTGCAGACAGGGGTTTCTGAAAGATGAGCTCTGCCGCCTGCCACCAAGAATTTGCCTTCTTGTATGTTGTGACTTAGACAGATGATCGGCTAATCTCTCACACATGGACAGCAAGAGCATTCATTTCAAGAATGACACGATTGTCTGTGCATAAGGGAAAGGAAGGGAAAACTTTCAACATGTATCCAATGGTACAGCTAAATGAGAAGCCAAAATGTTCTCAAATGCACTCAAAGGACTTCTCATGAAGTCAGTGACAAAATTCAGATGAGACTTCACAGCGCTCCTTCTTCCTCTCATTTAAAAACTTGAATTAAATTACACTTCAAGCATCTTAGAACAAAATTCAGGAGCGCAGAACATATCAGAGCATCAGTGTTCACTCACCACCACAAAACATTAACTAAACTTGCTCTGAAAAATGTTTTGACTATTTATAGAGAAGCCAAAGGGAAAGAAAGAAAAGAAAGATGATGCTTGCTGGGCTGCTGCTTTTTTTTTCTTTTTGGCAGACTTCATTTGAGAGCAGCCAAACTCCCTTCTGCTTCTGTAAGGAAAAGTAACAGAGCACTGGGTCTGCTGAGGTCACGGGAAGAGAGTACTTAAACTTGGGCTTAAATTCAGGACAGCCTTGTACCAGGTGCTTTGTCCAAAATCTGCTGAGCTCCTGCTCCATCCCTGCCTTAAGGAGCGATGCTCTCCTCAGGCTGCTCTTGAGCAGCCTTGCAAGGCTCCAGCCCAAAGCCTGCTGCAGGCTAGTGGCTGACTTTTCATCTCTTCAAGGGATGCAGGATCATGGCGTGGGAAATGGAAACACCCAGCGCTTCTTTCAGGTGCCCAGCACCCATGGACTGGGAAGGGGTGTCAGACCAAATTCACCCTTGGTACATGTAAAGCATATACAGAAGTCTTTATCTGGTCCGTTCTCACAGCACAAAAGGTATCAAATTTGTGTTCAAACAACTGGGTGGAGAGAACACAGAGCGTGCAAAGGCCAATCCCAGAAAGTTCCAATTAATTTATTTTTATTTCATTTTTTTTCTTTCAATTTAACATTCTGAATGAATTCCTGAAATGAAACAAAACTGTTATGAGTTAAAAAGCAGGTGAGGTCATTTCAGAGGTACCTTCCAGCAACAGTTAAAAAGCCTACGTGTCTCTCCAACGTCAAACAGGCTGCAAAGAGCTCTGAGGTCCATTTGCTCGTTCTCCTCCCTAGACTACCACTGTTATCACTAGTACGCTCTACCTTCCTTCTCAGCTGGGCAGAACAGCGGGTCCTAAGAGCTGCCATTGGTTCAATGAACTCAAAGGCTACGAAACTGCCCCATCAGCTGCTTGTAACACGTGGCCCTCCCCTGGATATTGCTCTAATGGTCTGAGCACCCAGCGCCCAAGAGCTCTGCGTCACCTCCATCACCTGACTGTGCCAAACCCAAGAGTAACCGAGGAAAAAGACAGACAGTGGAAGGGAGTCACTTTGGAAAGTCGAGCAGCACCAGGCGACACCGCTAACCTTCTTTTGGCGAGGTGAAAGATTTGTGTAACACTCTTTTTCCTCCTGCTGCAAAGGTATTTACTCTTCAAAATCGATTTGCTCTGTCGCTATTGCAGCGTGTTGCTCGGCGGTTCTGAGAAACCGCAGGGAAAACCAGGACGCTGCACTTGTTAAACTGACCCGGCAGGGCCGTACCACCAGCGCACGCACCTCCCGAGAGGCGAGCCTGCCAGAGCCACGCTGTGCTGTGCAGATCACCGCGGAGCCCAAGACACAACGCAGACGCGGCTTCCTCGCGGCTGATTCGCGCAGCTTTCCACGGGCTTTGCACAGCCTCCACACGAAGTGCCAACTTACTTCACTTTCCTGCAGCTTATCACCAGCGTGAGGTACTTACAGCTCTTATGTGAGGCAGATTTAGCGGTTAAAACATTAGGAAACATAATTAAATGCCTTTTGGAAACAGAACTTAGCCTTCGACGTGATGATGTAAGGCACAGGTCTTCGACCGGGGCACGGAAACGTGACCGGCCCTTTGCGAAGGTGCAGACCCCTCTCTCACATGCTCGAGAGCTGCACAGCTCTTTCTGTTTTTCATCTGATCTGCAAGAGCAGAAATATTTGCTTGCAAACTATGAAGGGCCTGAATCCAGTTACCGAGCACACATTTCACTCACATTGATATCAGAATGGACGGCTGCCAGTTCGGCGTCTTGGCTGGCGTTCAAACACGCTGA
>NW_010425270.1:3040-3498 GCF_000710305.1 Buceros rhinoceros silvestris
AAGAGACCAGAGATCATGGCTTCCCATGGTCTTCACAGAGGTGGAAGCCTCTGTTACTAGAGTTGAAAAGACAGCATGCTCCTTGCTAACACTGTCTTAGGTGACTTGTCTCCAACAGAGGCCCACTTACCACAAAAAAAAAAAAAAAAGGGGGGGGGCAAAAAATCCCTAAACATGAAACAAACAGAAAAAAAAAACCTCCACAAACATTTCTGAGATGCTACTGGGCTAATTCTCCCTCTCTCCTCTTCTGTGAGCTCGGTCTCTGGAAGCGAACACGTATGAGCAGCCCTCTCTGTCACGACAAGCAGCTAGGGAGTTCATCTCCAAAGCTACCACACACCGCACGCTAGATCCTTCCCAGCCAAGCGATGTTCACACGCGTACCAGGGGCCAGCCCTCATTCAAGTCAGCAACAGAGGGAAAGATCTGTTTACACTTCCATATCTTAACCGGGG
>NW_010425271.1:0-4180 GCF_000710305.1 Buceros rhinoceros silvestris
CCTCGGTCCCCTCCAGCCCGGTCAGGGCTCGGAGTGGGGTGACTGGACTGACACGCTCCAGGGCTCCCATCAACTCAGCCCCTCGGGGATCCCTCCACCCTCTGCACCTCAGGGAGCTTTCCTAGCCCAGCCCTGCTCCTCAGCCTGTTTGAATGCCACCCCGTACTGCCCTGCCTGGCACCCTCCCAGTGCCTGCTGGTATCACACCCCCCTCCCAGCATCTTCCAGCGCTGTCGGAGCTCTCTGTAGAGAGGTTTCTGGTTTCTTTTTCACCCACGCAGGAGCAGTAAGGCTGCCATCAACAAGCCCCCTTGGCCAGGTTGCGCTGGGTTGAGTTTTGCAGTGAGTCACATGCCACCCCATTGCTCTGAAGGGTCACAGACTCAAAGGTGCTGGCCCGTGGTGGCCAGTGAGACCGGCCCCCAGGAGCCAGCCCTGCCGTCAGAGCCAGCCTAACAGCTCACCTGGGAAACCTCTGCTCCAGCCAAGGGCACAGAGTGTGTTCAGTGCCTGTAACGGTGGCAGAGAATTCGAGCCCTCACTTGAGGCTGTCACTGCACTCATCCCCACCAGAATACCAGGAGAGAGGCTGTGCAGAAGTCCCGGTGAGGCCAGAACACAGTCAAATGACAAACGTCTGAGGTTTCCTGTGCAACGCCATGCACAAAGGGGCAGGGAAGACTCAAGTCACTTGGGCTCCAGTTTATCCAACCTGACTTACTGCAGCATCCCACGGTTTGTCCTGACTCTGCTCTGATTGGACTGACACCAAAGTCGAAGGGCTGTTTCCTCCAGAGTATCATATATAATAATTTAGCTTGGAAAAAACCTTTAAGATTGAGTCCAGTCCTCCTGGAAAGAAGAAGGGGTCCTTTGCAGCCACTTGCCCTTAGGGACAAGCTTCTGCAAACCCCTCGTGTGGCTTTGCAGACTGGGCAGTGGCCAGAAAGGGCAGCTGCTCGACAAAGGATGGAAATTGAAACACATCCAGCTAGCAGCCACCGAGCCAAACAGAAGAAGTCTTTAGCAATAATAAACACTTTAAATTTACAAAGGTTTTTTTTCCCCCACAGTAAATAAATCTGATTCGTGTAAACAGCATTAATGCTTCTTGGATAAAATGCACAAAGCCATTCCTCAGTTGGGTTTCCTTCCCCTGGGGAATGCCTCATTGCTGCTTCTGTCTAAGCAGGTCAGTCATGAAGCCTTACCTGCAAAGGCTCGTGACTCCAGCCTAAAAGACCAGAAATAGAGGTTTCAGGTCTTCCTGAGAAAAAGGTGAGGTTTTGAACCCTCTTAGGCATTGCCTAACCCACGCGTTTCCCAGCTGCACCTCTGTCAAATGGAGATATTTTATGACTGCCCCCCGTGTTCTGTTTGAAAGGGAGGAGCGATTTACGCCCTCCCCAGAAAGGGGTGACTTGGTTCCCCAGCTCTGGGCAAAGATTTAGGGCTGCAAAACCTGATCTGATGGATGTGCATTTTTCCAGGCCAGAGTTAGACGCTGTGTCCCCAGAAAGGAATGAGCCTTAAACTCACTCCTCCCCTACCAGCTATAGTAATTTATTGCCAGGGAAAGGCTTAAAGCTCCAAAAAAGTGAAACCAAAAAAGGAGGGAGATCACAGCAAAGACATTGCCAGCTGCTGAGGTCTCTGAAAACAGCAGTTGGTTGCAGTGTCTTTGCAAAGTACAGCAAAGATCCCACATGGTGGCAAGGCCAAGCACTTGGACATGTGCTGCTGCCATGTCACCCGCATACTAGAGTGCCATTTGGGGAGTGGCAAGGTCCCTGTCATTCTCACAGCTGGTTTATAGTCCTGTGAGCTTCTCTCCTGGACACCTCCAAAGAGCAGGAATCCCAGATCCTCTGAAGAGCATCTTCCTCCAGGACCACAGGGCTGCTTGTCCTGGGATGAGCTCACCAGGATCACCATGTTCCTGTTATGACCTTCTGAAACGAGGGTTGATGTCCCTGGGACACCAAACCCCACACTGTAGTCAGCAGAAGTTTGTTGAACCCAAATTGTTGGAAATGAACTTGGCAAAGTGCAGTGTTTTCCTGGAGACTAAGCAAACAGCGTGTGAGGAGGGACAAGCGGCTGCAAGGGGTCAAGGTTGAAAGCAGGGAGGAATGGGGCAGCCCTGCTGCCTTCCTGCACCCAATGCCGGCACAGATCCTGGGGCCCCTGAGTGACATGCTGCTTCTCCTGCCCCAGAGGGCCCGGGCTGGTTGTGTGGAGACACACAGAGCAGGCAAAGGCAGGACAGGAAAACACACGGTGCGCAGGCAGCGGGGCAGAGCTGGTGCGTTTGCCATTTGGGCAGCAGAGAGCTCACTGGAAAAGCATCTCCCGCAAAGCCCTGGGAAAATCCACCAGTTTTATCTACCACTGCTGGTTTCCATCCTCGCTATCCCTCCCTCCCAGTCCTGCTGCCTCCTCGTTCTTCTCCAGTGCATCCTTATTCATTATTTCTCTCCAGCAGGACTCTCTGTACTGACTAACCTTTCAATTAGCTTCTGTGAATCTGTTTGAGAGCGATTCAACTGTTGCAAAGAAATATTCAAACACACTGGGCTATCAGACTGTGACAAACTTATTTGTGAATGGCTGCTGCTTCGGTTTGCACTTGTTTTCACCTCTGCTTTCAGACGGATGTTTAGTTTGAAATGAAATCCATGAGCAGTGGACTCTCTGCACGCTCGTACAAATACTCCAAAATCAATCACATAGAAAATCGCGCTTACACAAATAGACACTTCTATACACAGTTCAGAGTAAGCAACAAGCAAAAATAACAGCTGCTCCACCAAAAGGGAGGAATGGCAAGACCCACCCTAAGCCAAAGTGAAGAAATCTTCAGCAATAATAAACATCTATTATTTAAAAAGCTTTTCCTGTATAAACAAATCCGAAGGCTGAAATTACTGAATCATTAAGATCATAAACAATTTTTTAGTTTGTTCTGTGAGCTGCACAGAAAGGCCAGGGGAGCTTCTAGAGAAAAAACACCTTTCCACCTCTCTCATAATAGTTTCAGGAGAAATAATCCACAGCATGGAATTAAAAAGGCTTTTTGTATTTGCCTGCCATATTAAATTCCTACTATCCTCTGAATGGTATAAACAATAATTCCCGTAATAAAAAGTTATAGAGCCATTTGGTAAAACCCACATCACTGCAACAGGCTGAATCTCTGCTTCATCACAAGCTCTAGTTAATGGTGATTTCAGGTCAGATTTTTTTCTGCAGAGCAGCGTCTGCTCTCGTTTCCACAGATTGAGCAAAAGCACTGAAAATAGCTCGGAGCAGCTTTTTTGTTCTCTTCTTTTAAGCTCAGCAGAATTTATTCAGCGGAATAAATAGATGGTCTTTCGCTCATTTTTACTCTCGAAGCATTGGTGAGATGGCCGGTGGGTGGATCAGGGCTGGAGGCACAGCCCTGCACGGGATGCAGCGGCACCTGAGTGGCTCCGGCATGGAAGGGTCTGAAACAAAAACTGATGCAGATGGGTGGAATTGGAATATTGCAGAAAAATGTCCCCTGGTGTCAGCAGTGCCAACAACCAGCAGTTGGTGCCCTGGCTTGGGTAGGAAGTACAGTAGGGAGAAATGGGTTAATTGGCAGGAAACGACGTTAACCATGAGCCTGTTAATAGATTGGTACAACCCAGATCCCATCTCATCCCACTCTCCCACTTTGTTAGCTGCTTTCACTATCACTAAGATCACTAAGATCACTAAGATCACGGGAAAAGATTTCCCTTCCTTGTCTTTTTAGGTCTTTTTTGAACATCTTCTTTACCCTGAATGCTCCCACACTCGACTTCTGGGTCTGCTTTCCGTGTTCTATCTGTTAAAGATGTGGCAGATGCTCCTTCACTCCACACTCTTGCTTTCACACATCACTCTTGTAAAAAGATCCCGATAAAGATCGCATAATCCTCTGCTTCCCTTTGCAGACAGCTCCATGTGACGTGTCCAGAGCCTGCTGGAAAAGGAAGAGAACTAAACCCGCTTGCCTCCGCCACACACAGTGGGGAAGTCATGGGATTTATGTTCCAGCTCCACTCAAAACCGTGTCCAAAAGGCGCTCTGCAGGTGTAAAGCGTTATTAGTATGTACAGTAACATCCAGGTCAGCGACTGGAACGGCAGCAGGCGGCACGAGCTATCTTCGA
>NW_010425271.1:4304-9781 GCF_000710305.1 Buceros rhinoceros silvestris
GAAGAGCCTGTCCAGCCCTTTAGAGGGAACAGTGGAAATTCGGAATAAAATAAAAATCAATGTAGTGTTTGGGGGAAGAAAAGTGGAGAAGAATAGGAAAAAGCAAAAATGAAATGTATTTTGGCTATCAAATTTACCACAAGGGAGCAGGGCTTTGTTAGGTAGAGCCGGAGAAAGCAAAAGCCTCCTGCTCGCTGCTGCGGTGGCACGACCAACTTGTCCCTGTCAAAAGGCAGGCAAGTCTGCCAGTTCCTCAGCCTACAGCATCCCTGCGGAGCCTTTGCCACGATCTACAGACAATCTGGGAACGCAGCAGCTCCCAGAGCACATGTTTGCCCGGGAGGAGCCACAGTGCTCCGTGGCGAAGGCAGTGCAGTCCTGACGGATCCCCAAAACGCTGCCCGAAGGAAACCGGGTACGGTTCCTGTTTGGTCTCTCCTTCCTGATGAAGGGTGAAATTATTGCTGCGTGTCCCTTTAGGTCTGGCCAAATTAATCTATGCTGAGAGATGCTGAACTGCCTCCCCACAAGCACTGGAGCAGGGTAGCTGCCCTGGGTGAGCTCGCAGCCTTTAAAAGACACCCCGTGGTCCTGTCCTTCGGGGCCTCGGGAGCACTAGCCAAAAAGGCAATTACTCACAATATTCCGCTTCCTTTTAATATATCATCATGATGGGAGAAATATGTGCTTTATCTTCTCTGGTATAAACAAAACAATTCTCTTACCTCATCGTATAAGCTTGTAATTATCTTCCCACAGATAGTTTGAGATAAATCTTTTCAAGCATGCCTCTCCATTGCTATTTCTCTCGTACACCGACAGGCACACACACAAAATAAAACCATTGAAGCTCATGAGCAGTGCTGCGGGGCCAAGCTGATATCCCTTCATCTGTTTTCTATCTTCTCCTTCCCCCTACCCCGTATTGCAGATATACGATACGGTAAAATTATAGAGCAGGAAGTCACAAGAAGTAGCAATTCAACTTTCGGGGAATAATTCAGTGTCTCTTAGTCATACCATCCATATATGAAAAAGAAAGAAGACATAGAAAACAACTCCCACAAGGCATTTCTAGCTCTCACATGTTCTCATTTTATTCCTTATCCTGCAATTTATCTTCTTGTTTTCAGCAAGCCAGCAATGAAGCAGAAAACCCCAAAGAAATCTTATTCTGACATATCTTTCTGGGAATATTCATTTACATGCATAGCTGCATAAACTCTGGAAAAGTCTGTGCCATCACTGGAGAGCAAACCACTTGACGAGCAGAGTCTACAGACCTTAAAATGGATAAAAGCAAGTTTTTTCTGGCCCGCTTCAACTGATTTAAAGGTCTGATAGGCGCCCAACGTCAGTGCGGTGATCTGCTGAGGCTGGCTGCAGGCCACTTTGTAATGCAGGAAGAGAGCAAACGTTTGAACATCCTGAGCCAAATTACAACAGACTCTTATTCTGGGATGCTAAGCTTTGAAATCCAAATTAATTTAGTTTATTATGATATATTGGAACTTCCTTTAAAAAAAAAAACAAACCCCAAAATGAGATACTCATTAAGTTCAGTTAAATAGAACAGGCAGAAGAAACCATGGCCTGCCAAAAAGATACACAAACTACATGATGTCAATAGACCATCTCGTAACGGGAGATGCGTGGCCAGAAGGCTGCTTCTGTTACCCTTAGACTTTGGATGCAATTCAGCTCACTGAAACCATGAAAAAACTTTGACTTCAACCTCAAAAAGTCCCTCTGTAGCGCAGCACAACAGTTCCTTCAGCAATTTTAATTTTAATGTGCTACGCCCAACGTGACGAGGTGGTCGGTACCGATGGGGGCCTCTGCACAAGCATCCCTCAATACCTTTCATGTGGTGTTAATGATTCAAAGGAAAGGCCACTTTAGAGCATGTTCCCCGCTGTACATTTTCCAACTCTCTAGCCATTTTTCTGGGGTAAACCTGAGGGTTTTTACAAACCCTGTGGGCTCTCGCAGTGAGGAGCGTATTAAAAATATTTAGAACCACAATGTGCTGGAAAGTCAAGAACTATTTGGAGAACAGCATCACTGAAGGCTGCAATGCCTCATTTGATTCACACCCTTAGCAGCAGGAAGAGATGCTGCATCTAAAAGAAGAAAGAGAAAGACTCTTAAATAATAATAATAATAAATAATGATCATAGTAATAATATGATCGGTAGCTGTTTCATGTAGCGTATTTCCACACCACTGATATCCCTGTTCTGCAAAGTTATACAAGCACTGCGTGTTTTTTTCTGGTTACTCTGTTTTCGAGAAAAACGCCTCCTCAAGCACCAAGGCGAAGCAGGTGTGTAACAGAGCGCAGGACAGAAGACCAAGCGAGCAGTAATAAACTTTGGAAAAACCAGGTCCTAATAAAGAAACATCTCCCCTTTTAATGAAGAGAGAACAAACTTCAACGACACTAGAGGCACATCTCACAACACACCCAGTTCGTCTCTTGCCAAGGAGGCACAAGGCTCTCCCACCATGCATGGGACCAAGCGCTCAGACCCAGCAACCACCCTCCTTCTGTCACTGCCCTGACATCGGAGAGGGCCCGTACAGCTGGGCAGGAGGAAGCTGAAGAACCTCCCCTCTTGCTTTCAGTAACAGCTCACACAGGTGTCTGCTGGGAGGAGAGAGCCAGTGTCAGGCCAGCCCTGGGATGGGGAGATGGACTAGATGACCTGAGCTGTCAGTGTGGATCGGATCCACTTACACACTCCTGGACCAGTTTCTGCTGGGTAAAGTTTGGCTTGATCTAAAAAGGATGCTCTTCTCTGTCCCACACGCCAGCTCTTCTGCCTCTGTCAGCCCAGCACCATGCTCACAGGCAGCTCCTTTACTCCCACCACAGTGGGATCCACTTTGCAGGTCCAGCTTCTTGCTGGATTCATGGGCTGAACTGGCTCCTTGGCAGTAAGACCATTTCTGGAGGCAGCAGGCAGGATGGGCAGGAGCAGGAACTCCATCAGCTAGAGCAGGGACTCGTGCGCAGTCTCTGCTGCCCCAGCTTACGTGCCCTGGCCGCCTCCATATCCGTCCCCACTGGGCTGGAGGTGGGGATGGAACATGCTGGAGGTATGGGAGCAACACAACCCCACTCAATACACTCTCTTGCCTGGCATCATACCACCAGCAGAAAAAGATTTTCTCGGGCCTTCCTTCAGCTTCGAGACTCTGCACACCGAAGGTGATTACATACCTCATCAGCTCCTTCACGTCTGGATTTTACCTTTTCCTTCTGCTTCCTCCTGGCTAGAAAACTCAGATGGAGACATGCCATTAACCACAGTCTGCTTTGGGGGGCTGCGTGCCAAGAAGAGCTTCACCCAAGCCCGTGGTTCTGGAGCATTTCTATCTGCATACAGGCGCAAACACAAGCCCCTACTTCTCGATTAGGTGTTGCGAGTTCATCACCAGTGCGAGCAGTTACGGGGGACATGCGGCTTAATGTAGTTGCAGTGGTTTTGCAGTTACAGCCGAGTAGATAACATGACAAGGGTAGTAATCATTTCTAAGAGGGAATGATTTAGTAATATAACCTCCAGCACTTGTAAAGGCTCCTTGATAAAGGGCCAGGCAGAGCTGGAACAGTTTGGATCCGTTTCCTCACTGCTGCTGAGAACGAGTGTTGCACTATGTGTTAGGAGGGTCGAATGGAAAATAATCGCCTTCATCACAAGTTCACCGTACAGACGTACGTTCCTGGATAAACCACTTCTACAACTAGCCAGGTCCACGTCGCTTATTTTCCATAAAATACAAGGAGCAGCATTTTCTACAGGTTTCAGCCAAGTTTTTGGAAGGGGCGCTGTATCCAGCTGTTTTATCCAGCACAGCACCCGCGCTCCTGAGGTTCACATGCGTGTAGGTTTATTGCTTTTGACAAGAGGTGCAGGTGTGGGAATAGGTCTCGTAGAGGGTGTCTGAAGCTGCACCAGGTCTGAGGCATATCAAAGCAGAGAGAAACCAGAGACATGGATTTTTTAGGAGATGCGGCACATTGTAAAGCAAAGATACCTTGGGCCGGATCCAGCTCCTCCTTAGGCAAACTGACCTCTGGGTTTCAGCGGTGCTTCTCATTCAGGCAAGGTAAAGAGAAACTCAGCTTTGGGCATTTATGGAAAGTATCAGAGATGCGATTCCTTCAGAGCGATACAACAGGACGTTCTATTAGCATTAGCCCCAAGTGCCTGGAAATCTGGAACTCAAATGAAGCAAAACTTCACTACAAATAAAGAGCTTCATAAAACCAAAGTTGTTTCCACCACTACTTTTAAAAAGCAGAGTTGCCAGCTACTGAGAAAGTGAATAAGTGATGCTCTGGCCTGGGAGGATTCCAGGACGATTAGTCTGGAAGTTGTAGCACGATCGAGACAGACTAATTTCTTCATTATTAGTTTTTAATTCCTCTAAGTCTGCTTTTCACAATGGTTTGGCACTGTCCACACTCCTCGCTCTCTGATTCCAAAGCTGGCAAGCAGACACATTTGCTTTCTTCTTTTATGATAGCGGAGAGATGGGCTAATTCGCACCAGGAGTCTAGTGTGGCTGCAAACTGGGAGAAGCGGGAAGGCATCACTCCCTCGCTCCAGCTGCTGCAGGAGAGAGGTTTCGTCCACGAGCAGGAACTAACATTTATCAGACAGGCTTTCCAGCCATATGGTCCTAATCCTCACAGCCCTGTGAAGCTCTCAGGATGAGGTCATGGTTGTTTCATCCTAAACTCTACTTTGTGTCTAGAGGCCAGATCAAGTAGGTAGGAGGTGGAGTGCGCTTCTCCCCACCTGGGGCCTGCCGAGAGCAAACCATGGGCATTTAGGGGCATGATGTGAAGATCCACAGCCACAAACATGCACAGAGACTTGCTCCAGAGCACCACACGGGGCACCTGTTGCTCCAAGCTTTCAGAACTTGCCAAATTGAATCATCAAACTCCCTGGAAGCTCCTTTAAACAAAAACACTCCTCAAAAGTGAAGAAAAAAGAAAGAATAAGATAAAACATTTTTTGAAGGTTTTCAGAAGAGTTGATTACTGCTGGGAATACTTCAGGTAACTGAGGTATATTTGGTTTGTTCATTAGCATTTCACTGGCCTTTAAATGGAAGAACCAGGGAATTCCCTGGCCATTTTCCTCCAGGGAATGTTTGGATCAGGAATTGTCCAAATTAGGAATTGTATCTGAATCCTACGAGGTCTGAGCTAACAGACTGGCTCACGGCTTCCGGACAGACCCTTGTTATTGGAGCCCAGATGGTACTAAAAAAAGACCATCTCAAAAACGTGAGACGCCCAATGGCATAGTTTAGGACTGCACATTAAACACACAGACCAGCAAATAGTGTGTGATATTAGGTGAAACAACTTAAAATACGCTGCTTCTCAGTGCTCAATGTATAGCAGCGCCATATCTAGGGATTAGGTTATCATCTCGAGCAGGGCTGAACCAAGG
>NW_010425271.1:9874-15734 GCF_000710305.1 Buceros rhinoceros silvestris
AAGAGCACAAACAACAGAGTATGTGTTGTGTTTTCAGCTGGAAAGTTTCCCAAACCTCAGACAAGATGAAATTTGGGTCACTCCCAGAAGAACCTGACAGCCAAGTAATCAAGTGGGTTGGAAAGTCAGGTCATGTCTCTTCTTTTGAACCAGCCTTTGGCTCTGCAATTTCATGTAAGGCTGAGTAATTTCTGACCGTGACTACCCCACAGCAGCCCGTTCACCTGCAGCCAAACGCTTTACAAAAGGGGATCTGGGGTCTCCCACAGCCCAGGGGAGCCCCAACCACCAAGGACCTGGTTTGGCTTTGGGAAATCTCTTTCTCTGCACTGTTTTTTCCAGAAGTCTTGTTTTTTATGTCACACCAAAATGAAACCAACAATTAAAACCTCTGGGTTTCCATGTCTGTCCCCCACGTCTAAGGCGGTGGGAGGACTGTCACGTTTGTCTCAGGTCAGCGATGGGGTCAGTTTGGGTCATGCTGTTGAGCAGATACACCAGGTTGCTGGGCCAAAGGCAGGGTCACAAGCTGAGCTTCAAGTGTACTCACAAAATCTGGAGGAGAGTTTGTACCAGGCTGTGGGTTGGGGGTTAGATCAAGCCTTGTTCATCACCTCCCCAGGATGTGCATTGCTGAGCCCCAAACACTCTGTCCAAGAAGGGAAGTTGGCTGGGAAGCCAGCGTGGGGGATGTTCCCTGAGCCCCCCACTACCCTGCAGAAACCCAGGCCCTGCAGGGCTGAGCACGTTTTCCTTTCAGCGCATTGTAGTCACCTCCAATAAATAACAGGAGAAGGGAGCAGCAAGGGAAAGCAGTTGATGCTGCAGAGCTGGGTTGTTTACCTCGTTCCTGGGCAGGTCCTTCATTTATTTCACATGTGGCAAGAATCAGCCCTCGGATCTTCAGTTTTCTTTTCTCCTGCTACCTCATTTCCTTTGAACCCATCAACCGGGGAGATTAGTGGTGTCACAGGAACCAGACCTTTCTGCTAAATCCCTTCCAGATGTCCAGAGCCACAAACACGTCAGTCACTGACAAGAGCCTAATGACAAGTTACTCCCTGTACATTAGCGATGGCTACTGTTTCCTGGCAGAAAAGCTTTTTCTTCCCCGACCCCACCACCCCAAAAGCTCTGACAGCAGCTTTAGGTTTTGCAGGGAGGGTTTCTTCCTTTCCCAGGAACATGGCTGCTATACGACAGCTCACAAGATGCTCCCTGGCCAAACTGCCATCAGCAGCTCCCGGCTCTCAGCTCCCCCAGTGCTGCCACCAGCAAACCAGGCACAAGACACCATATAGCAGAGTTATTTTAGGATCTACAGGGAAGAAACAAGTGCCAGACCTGGATGCAGCGGGTGGGGGGTTGACAAATCCTAGGGCATGAGCTTCTCCAAAAGCTTGGTGGCATTATATAGTGCTTTTTCTGTGTTGGCACTGCCAGCGCCAAGGAGGTATGGTCTAGAGCAAATGCCAAGGTCAGGATGGCTTTGGGAAAAACAGGCAGGCAGAGGGGCTTTCTGGGAGCAGTTCAGGATAGAAGAGAGGGAAATCATCTGGCTATTTCTTTCTCCTAAGCAAGGAGAGCCATGTGAGGATGTTCTTGTCCTGCTAACGGAGAAAGCCGGGAGTTGTGTGTCAAGGGGCTCTCTCAAGCACAGATCCAATGGGATTTTGACTCCAAGGCTGGAAGCCAGGGCCTTTCCTTTCTGCTTGCCCTTCTCAACCTGCTGCAATACAATAAATGTCACACCCTTCTTCAAGTGAATTTTGATCGGCCTGTGATTGCTGTCTTGGATTTCTCTTACACCCCCAGCTCCCCACAAGCTCAGGAGGTACTTTTATATAAAGTATTCTCAGAAAAATCAGTATTATCCATCATGGAGATTCCTGACGTTGGTATTTTCCTCTCCTTTCATCTCGGTTAATGGATAGAATTTAAAAAGGGCAGCTGGCCAGGAAAGGCTGTTTCTTCCATGGAAAGTGCCAGTCTCCTTGCTGGGATGGGCAGGCGGGATGGACTGATGCAACATCCTTTGCCATGCTCCCAACCATGCCACCGCAGAGAAATGGTATTCAGCAGCTCATCCCACCTTGGCAGAGATGCTGCAGCCAGATGCCAAGCCAAAACTTGTGCTGAAGTCTCTGGGAACTGCTCTTTCAATGTAGCTGCTTATTAACATGACCCTACTTGGGGAGATTTCTTCCTTTAACCTTTAAATTACAAAAAAAAAAAAAACCCAACAGTTTCAAAACTTGATCCCCATGAAGGCTGGGCATTGTGTCAGCTTTAAGAAGCTGAAAATAGCGATGGGTTCTACACAATGAGCAGAAAAAAACACTTGGAGTCTGTCATCTGGATTTATGATTGTAAGGTTTGCTCTTTTGACACAATTTTCTGGATTTAAGCTTGTGTTTTCCATTAGAATTAATGGAAGTCATCCAGGCAGATCTCTCCCAGGTTGACAGAATGAAAGGTTCGACTCTGACCTGTGCAGGATCTAGCCCGCAGCCTGAGTTGTAGCCCCTGTCCCTGCTCAGTGATCAGTACGAGGTGCCTGATCTGGACACCTGAAGCACCGGGAAAGGTTAGCAAACAGTTCTGGAAACAGTGCTCCTGAGCACAGCCTCGGAACAAGCCCCAGATATCTGCGAGATAAACCAGAAGGTTGGACCTTGCTCACCTCGTCGTGCTGCTGAGCTGTTGTGGATTGAGATATGAGACGTTCTGCCTGGTGTGAAACCCGCTCAGCACCAACATCGCTTCCACAGCTCTGTACCATAACCGGATGACGCAGAAAATAGAGCAACTCAGCAAAAGTCCCAAACAAGGAGGTTTGGTTGCAAACCACCGCAAGTGTGTGCTCTGAGAGAACTTAGAGAGGTCTCCTCAAAGACCTCAGTGCTTCATTTGAAGTCAAACCCACCAGTTCTGCAGAGGATCACTGACATGGCATGCATTTGAGAAGCAGCTGGAGGCTGAATCCTTCCCAGGTTTGGGTCATCCCTGTGAGCCCACCACAGCCAGCCCAGGGGAGCAGTGCTTGAGAACCAGCCTCCAAATTTCCTCAGATAAAGCCGTTAGGAGATGCAGCTCTGTCCGACAGCGAGCCCACAAGTGCGACTCAGCTCACTGCCTCTCACGCAGTTCTTGGTGATGGTTTATTTCCTTTTTTTCCCACTACTATCATATCCTTGACCCTCGGAAAGTACCACGGGCTCTCTCCAAGACCTGTCTCTCCTTCCCAGCACGTTACCACACATTTGCTGGGCACTCACAAGAAGGGTGCTTCATGGTTTCCCCAAGGAGATCTGGAGAAACTCATCTCCCAGGGCCCTCTTCCTCCTCTCCTCATTTGGAAGGTGGGCTCATTTCTCCATCCCACAGCTCCCAGCCCTGCCCCATGCTCCCTATCCCCTTCTCCCCTATCTCCCTTCTCTGGGGGGTGCCTTTCATGGAAATTGTCCCTTAAAGCAAAGGGACAGAGAGAAAATCTCACTGAACCCCAAAAACCCTGCAGTGCTGGGATCCCCCTGTGTATACAACAGCACTTCTCCTTTCCCTTGAGCCCTGGGCATCACCCAAGCCTGCACCCACCAAATGCCTCCTAGTCGCTCCCTCCTGTACACCTCTGGCTGCCCTTTCTCCTCCTCCTCCTCTTCCTCCCACAGCTCATCTCAGTGATGCAGAGCAAATATCTCAGAGCCTGTCTGCAATCCAGTTTTCTCCTGTGGTGCAGACAAGTGTGGTGGAAAATACAAATGAAACCTTATTCTTCTCCATGAAGGAGAAACTCGTGCAATTCTTTCCCAGTCAGCGATACAGCTGGTCCAGAAAACACATCCCCCTCCAGGCATTGCCTCAAGACTGGGGAGCAAGATGGGATGGAAGGGCAGAAAACCAGAGTGGAAAATGAGATAGAGGAAATCAGGGAGCAGAGCTCTCCGCAAGTGTTTCGCTTTGATGCTTGTAACCGGGGTTATTCATTTTCCAGTAACTTTATACTGCTCTTAACCAAAACAGTCGATGCAAAAAAACAGCATTACGGGCACTTGAGGATTTATATGACATATTTATATCAGAGTGCTGTGCTGGGGACAGCCTGCAAACAGGACTGCTTGTCACCAGGAGTGGCAGCCCTGGGGAGGTCCTGACCAGAGGCCCCCAGGTTTGCACCACACCTCGGCACATGCCCAGGGCTGGAAACAGGGCTAATGACCTTCTCCAAGTAAATGTTTTGGGTTCTTCAGTCATAGCAGCGAGAGCCTGATGTGCCCATATATTCTGATTAATGAACAACTCCAGTACATAATGGCCAGTTACTATTTTTTAAGAATGATTAGTTAAATAATTTTTTTTTCCCTAAATATTGGAAGGCTCTAAGTAACCTAAAGGAAGAAAGGGGAGTGTGTGGCAATACTGATTTTACTAGGAGGGTCTAACGTCATTTAAGCGTCTGAATTTAAACTAAAAATTAGAAAAGGAAGCAGGGTCCATACCTACCATGGGCTATTTATTTCTCGTTGCTCTGGCTTCCTCCCCTATCCTTCAGCTCTCCTGCCTTTCACACAGCACACTGCACTATTGTCTCATAAAAGCCTTAGTTCAGCAAATGAGAAACATATTGTGGAGTCTGACTTAATTGCAGGCCATGATTCATCCTCATCCCGGTACCTACCGTGGGCTCCTTGCTGCTGTCGAGGGCTGCTTCTCGTTCCCAGCCGCCGACGGAGGCGTGGAGGGGACGGAGGCTGCGGCTCTGGGTATTACACGTGGGAGGATGAAATCATCATGGTTAGCGTGAACCGTGAGAGGAGAAAGAGGGGAAAATATCACCACCACTTAGAACCATGTGAGATCTGGAATTAACCTATTACGTCCAAGCCTGTGCTCTGCATCACAAGCAGGCTCACCAGACTAAGTCCCAGTGTAATACCAACACTAACAGACCAGCAGCAGCACCATGGAAGAGAGGTGCCTCACCGGTGCTCACCAATCCTCACGCACTGATGGTAGCTGAGTACCTGGCCCAAGCGCTGCCTTAGACCCTTGGGCATCTTCACTGAAGATTTTCCATTTTTCCAGTTACAATTTCTTTTTCCCATTTTGTCTGCCCAGTGGGAAAAGTCTGGCACTAACATCAGTCCCTGTTGCTGTTGCCTCATGTTCTGCTTAGACTGTAAAAAGCAGAAAAGGAGGAAGAAAAAGTCCTTCCCATTTAACAGAAAAAAGAAAAGAAAGGTAGAGTGAGGAGAAGGAAATGCAAAAGCGTAGAAATTGTGAAATCTAGTCTGTGAGACACCCATCAAGAAAATTTCCTGCTAAGTCATAGCTCAGATTTCTCTTTATCTAGAAAAAACAGTTCTCTTTTGTCCAAGGGCTATCATGTATTTCAGAATAAAAAGCAAATGAAAAGCCTGACGTGAGGAATTTGAGCTAATACTGTAAATTCTGTAAGCTCTTAAATAATTAGAAACCTCCATCGGTATTACACAAAGATAAATGATTCCATATAGCCCGAAGCTGATCTGTGCTCCCACTAAGTACATTAACTGTAGGAATAAAGAAATAGTGGATATAAATCTCTGCATGATCTTTTTATATAGAAAAATAAAGTGCGGTCGGTTTTGAAGATCAATGGAGTTGCTGTTTTCTTATTTCATTATGCAAGTGTGTCATGTAGGAATGTGGACAGCAAATGGTTGGGGAAATGTATAGAAATAATTTGTTGGCATTGGAGTAATAGGCAGGACTTTTGATCGGTGCTAATGTGTTATTCTTTCATATATATATAGACACACGTGCATATGTTTTTGCAACATGTTACCATAAATTATGTGAAAACATAGAGCAGAGGTTC
>NW_010425271.1:15809-47911 GCF_000710305.1 Buceros rhinoceros silvestris
TTCAGCAGAAGCGGGGGTTATCGTGCTTGGTTGTGCTTTCGTGGGGACTGACCCGCGGTGGGCGCAGCAGAACATGCCTTATGCGTATAGTAATGGGGCTGCTGGAAGAGGGTATTTCTACGTGGGGCTAACGCAGCTCTTTTAAACAAGAGAGGTGACTTGTCTTCGTAGTCTCCTTTTAGATGAGTCAGACTGTATACAGACGGTTTCATTAGAAGAATATTTTCCAGTCACTGGTCATTCGTAATTGTCTGCACATCCAGAGGACAGACAGGTTTTCTCAGGCATTCCCCCAGCCTGTGCATGGGGACGCAGTGAGTCGAACCTCAGCCACCCTTGAAACACTGCTGGACCCAAAAGATAAAAACCTGGACAGACAGAGCTCAAAATGACAGGTCAGAAAGAGGTTTACAAAACTCCTGAGGTTTACACCTGGGAGACTTCACATTGGGAGGAAACTGGTCCTATTTACCCCCATTGGTCCTCTTTATCCCCACTGTACCCAAGCCACGGGGTCTGTCTATCTGTGTCCCCAAAAGGCAGCCTGAGGGAAGATCAAAATAACTTGTTCTTCAGAATAAACTGCTTAAATGATGTCTGGTGGGCTGCAGCGAGAGGGCAGTGCAGCGACTGACGCAAAGCTGTGTCACCTTGGCTGTCAGTGTTTCTCTACAGCAGGGGTTATAGGGACTGGAATCAGAACACACTATATAAATATACATAGCAATTCATAAGAAACTAAGGATTAATGCAGCAAAATCCTCAGCAGAACCAAATAATATGCACAAACAAGTGCATCTTGAAGCAGCATCAGAGAGTCTCTATCACAAACCAATTCCAGAAACACTGATATTAAAATCCACAATTCTTATATGTTTCCAGTCTAGAGCTAATCTGCCATCGCGGCTCCCACGTTTGAAAAATGACCCAAACACCATACCTGAGCGTTTGGGAGGAGCTGGGCACAACAGACACCAACAGAGAGGCCACCTACAAAAATTTATGTATAGAAAGAGGGAACCCAGCTGAGATGGGCAAACAAAGGGTTCGCACACCCTCAGCCCCTCTGCCTGCTGGTTTGGCCCTGGGCAGCATTTCCAGCAACTTTTTCCCTGTATTTGGGGATCTTCCCTCAGAGCCTGTGAATTTGGGGCTGCCAAGAGCACATTTCTGCGAGGTGGAGGGGGCAGAGGGACATCCCGCCACAGCGGCGCAGGTGGTACAAGGAGAGACACCTCAGCAAGGCGAGGTGGGACCGCAAGCGGAACGTGGGAGACATCGCAACACCCCTGCAAATACTTTCCACATCTCAGAGCAGTCAGTGATAAGTGAAAAATTAGAAATTTCACAAGCATGCTTTTTTTTTTTTTTTAAAAAAGAAGAACCCACTAGTTTCTGTTCCGTGCTTGCCAAGGGGCAGCTTTAATTCATTCCCTTGGCCACCTCTGTTGAATTTTCCTCTCCACAATTTGCTAAACAGCTGGATTTCCATGGTTACCAGGGCTCGCTGCTGATACGCCTCAAATACACTGTGCATTTTTGCTGGGGCGACACAGGCACCGATTCACTCCTGCACGATGCCCGGAGCAGTGGGCTGCAGCCGAGCCGAGGGCAGGGACTAACCCCAGTGAGAGGAGGGGGGAGAGATGGCGCTTCGTCCTAGCTCTGGGGAAGAGACATCACATAGCCACCTCGCATGGCTTTAAACGTTTGACAAGGGCCCCAGGATTGTGCCCTGGGAACCCCTGGATCCCCTTTTTTGGCTTTACCCCTTGTGCACACACCAGCATCTCCAGCTAAGGGACCAGCATGGCTTGGTGTGGCCACCTCCCAACATCTAAATCATTTTTCCCCTGTTTCATTTTTGGCACACGTGCCTAGACATGCTCACATGTGCCTAGACACGCACACACGTGTTGGTGGGATCATAGGAGGGAACTGCTATGTTAAATTCAGACTTTTTTAGAAAACCCAACAATGCCATAATTAATTTCCACCAAGAGATCATATATTTTCCTTCTTTTCATGCCTAATAAGCCAGTCTCAATCAAGAGGTTGTATGGCTTCCTGTTTTTGAGGTCTAATGAGTAAATTGCATGGAAACCTCCAAAAAGCACAGAACTCATTAGTAAATGTATAGTCCCTTTGTCCAAGGCTTCCAACTTTAAATCAAACGCACAACAACCAGATGTTTTTCACATTACTGCATTTCAAGATTTTACTGGAAGTGATCTCATCATACATACTTAATGTAGGTGTCCAACTGTGCGTGTTATTCATATCACGAATCAGACCTTGCAGCTTTAGGACGCTGTGTGGCAAACACAACTGTTTTTTAAAGTGGATAAAGTTTATGCTGAGCTTGCCTCAGGGGGATGAAGGAGACCAAACGGGATATAATGCGCTGATTTTGATGGGTGTCAGAAGTGAGGAAATTATATCATTTGGATATTTGAACGTATTGTTAGGAAACACTGAGCCACTGTTTCTGGGAAAGATATTGAATTTAGCCAATCTAGTAAATCAAAGACTTTTCTGGTTTTCTTTGAAGTAGGAAATTAACTGCAAATGCAAAAGATGGAGATCAGGGCAGAGACAGAGCTGAACGGAGACGTATGTTTTTCAAAGAGAACAAAAATGAAGGCTTGCTTGCAGGGAGGGCTGGAATAACATTCCAGTAGGAAAACATTGCTTCATAATTCTGAAGAAAATACATACAGTTAAGTGAGGATCTGGACTTTTTGCTAGAGACCACGGTGAGCCAGTGGAGAGCGGCTCCCTTCCCTGACGGGCTGGAGAGCCCGGGGTGCAGCACGCTTGCACATGCTACAGCGTCGGCTGGCTTTGGTGGTTAGGGAAATACCCACCATGGATTCCAGCCTGTGAGTACTAATTAGTTACCTGTTAATTACAGCAGAGTTTGCTGAAGGTTATTCAGGACTGTCTCATCAGATCTGAGCAGTGAGCAGCCTTTTGCCCAGTTCATTGCAGAAGAGCCCTAGCAACTGCCCTTCTCTTCCTCCCATGTCTGAATAAGATTTTGAGTTTTCTGAAAACTGTAAGAAATCTCACAGGATGGTTTCTCAGGGGCCTTCACACTCTCTTTCGTTCCTTCTCCTATCGGAGACACCATAAAATCATTCAGAATATCCCATGGGGCGTTTGCTGAAACACTCACACACCAGGGGTCTGCTCTGAACCAAGGGGTCATGGGAGGCAAGGAAGAAGGAAAACCCAGTGTTTAATCTGAGAAATGGGTGAAGTGATCTCATCTTGCCCTCCTCATCAATTCATCCCAACCTGCTTTGATGCCACCTTCCTACAGAGATCAGCTTCCTCCGTACCACTCTGCCACAGCTTTCTGGGATGTCCTCAAGAGCGAAGGGAGGGCTCACAGCCTTTCTACAGAGACATGACCATCAAAAATTAAAATGCTGCCACTTCCTATTGGGTCAGCCTTGACTCACAGCACAAGTAAAGGGGAAGCAGGAATACTGACCAGCATCTGGCTGGTTTCCTCTTTCTGAGATGTGGGAAGTTCATCCAATTTCTCAGCCCATTCATTGGGAGGAGGAGGAGGAAGCAAAAATTACTCATTTTCTCTTTCTACCAGGAGGACTGAGTGAAGGAGCTGCTGAATTTGAGTCTCTTACTTGCAGACAAATCATCTGAGCAGGTTCAGTGAAAGCTGTCCCCGAGTCCTGGTATAACAAGGATCATGTTGGCACATCTAAACACAAAGAAGCATCACATTAAAATGAGGGAATTTTCTCCTTCTAGAGAAATAACTCTCTTTTAGAGGAATAACAGGCTTTTTGAATACATTAGCAAGCCCTTCAGTGATGTCTAGAGACCACTCAAAATAGATAAATCCAACAGCCATGAGCAGGAGAGCACGTGGTCCCAGGCTGTACCCAGACCTGAGCTGACGTCCTTGGCATGGCCCGAAGGTGTCAGTGGGAGCAGCAGGACTCAACATGGGAGCTGAATTGCTCCTGCAGTTCCTGCAGGAATTAGATCCCTTTTGGCCCTCATTAGATTAATGCATGTGGCTGTTAGAGCAGCTGAGGCGGTGAGGGGTGCTCTGCCCAGACACAGCCAGCACTGCCGAGGTCTTGGCTCTCTCTTCCTTTGCAAGAGGAATAAATTTGGAGCTTGGCTTAAAACACACTCAGCGATACCCCGTCAATAATCTTTGTAAAATCTGTAGCTCATTATGAAAACACAGACTTGAACGAGGAGGCTGGATCCAATTAGGCTGCGCTGAATTGCCGTGCTCCAGGTTGTAGAGACACCACGGAAGCCTGATACCATTTGAGATGTCCAGTTGACATGCTGGATTTTGCAAGCCCTCGGATCGTTTCTGCAGCAGTCCTCATTATCCCCATGCCAATTTCTGTCAATCATATCTGGCACGATAAAATAAATAAATCCCCATAAGGCTACCAAGGGGTTGGGAACCTTCTGGAGACCTGGCACTCACGTTGCACCGCTTGCCAGTGGGTGAACTTAGCACAAAAGCCCACTGCTACGAGAATAACAAGGCCTCGATCAAGTCAGCCTTCAGCATCAAGTCCTGGTCTGTAATCTAGTGAAATTATCCTCTGCCACTTCTCACCGGGCACTGGCGTACAACGGCAGCAGTGTGCCCAGGCAAGCACGTAGCAAGGCTGCCCGACTCAACCAGCGCTGCTCCTGCCCGAGCTGGGGCAAAATGCCTGCTGGCTTTTCGTAGGACCAGTGTTTGCGGTTGGTTTGTTCTTTTTTACATTGTCAAAACAGACTTTGCTGGCCAAAGACTGCGTGACCCCTGGCAGTTCCCCGGCACTGTTTGCCTGACCCTTGGTGGCAGAGAAATTATTCACAACTGGTGATATAAGGCTCATAACCAAGTGACTTCTGAACCTGGTCCTCCGAAGGAGAGCTTCCTCCTGCCCAGCTGCACGTATCGGGTGGACAGTTTTCAAAACTTTTGCCAGGAGAAAAAGCTCATGTCAGTCAATACAGACACTGGAAGGAGCAGCCTTCGAGCACTGGGAGAGGCGCCGTACTTGGCTAATGGAGAGCTAATTTTGCACAGTATCTGCATTTTGAAGGCAAGAGACGAAAGGTTCAAAGGACCCACTGGGAACTGCTCTCCTGTGGCATCTCTGATATGGAGAAATTGTATCACAGGGAAAGTAACATCCTGCTCTTGCTACCAGCGCTGGGAATGGCACACCTCAAAAAGCACTACAAAATTTTGACAACCCCAACACAATTTGGTACGTAAAGGCTTTGTAAAACCATATGAAGTTAAATATGAAAGGGCACTTACAAGCAACCCATCTGTTGCTTATTGACAAATGTTGCACACAGTCGGATGTCAGAGTGTTTTCTGAATTAAATATAATACTGCTGTACTTCCCTCTAAAATTAGGTAGAGATTGCTTTTGATATGGGCACTAAATAATTTCAGTTTTCAGACAGCAAAAGGGCCCTTCAATCTCTTTTTCCCCTTAAAGAAAAAAGAATAAACAGAAGTGAGGGCTGAAGACATCCTTTCCCTGAAACCCAGCCGTGCAGACACGAAAAGCCAGTGCACCCTCTGCCGGGCACTGCCCAGAGGAGCCCTTCAGACGGAGTACCAGGAGTGATACACGCAGCATCTGCCACGACTAGGAGCGAGCGGGCAGCTGACAAGTTTGCTTCCAGCCATAATTAAACTTTAACATCTTTCAGCCTAGGCATCCAAAGCGGCTCCGGGGACAGCCTTGCAGGGCAGCCACCCAGGAGCAATTGGGGGAGATGCATCCAACACTCCTGGTCTCGGCACGTCTGGGTCAGAAATGCTGGAGGGAGGCCAAACACCCCTCATGGCCCGAGGAGCACCCACAGGCCAGCTGAAATGGCCCAAGGCATCCTGCCCCTTGCAGCAGGTTTTGGGGATCCACAGCCCTGTGTGACTGGACTCACCCCACAGCTCTTGGTGGGACATGATCTGCTTCTGAGAGGCATCATGCAGCTCCTGAGCTGGGTAAGCACAGCCTGAGATAAGGCACTCGGGTTTTCCATAACAAACTCATAGCTGTGAGGTTTTCTAGAGCCACAGGTCTCCCCCACTTCACCATATGACCAGCTAAACCCAAGCTGTGTGTCCAAGAAGGACCTTGCACACCGGTAGGAATTTCTTCTCAGAGCTGCAGGAGCCCGCAGACTACCTGCAGACACTTGATTATTTCTTACGAGTTAAAAGAAAAAGCTTCCCTAGACCTCACCGCATCAAAGCAACAAATCCTAGGGAGGTTTTCATTAACCCTTGTACCCCAGCGGAAGGAAATGCTTCACAGAAAAGGCTGTTCTCCAAGAGAAGCCATACAGGAAAGTTATCAGCAAGACAAGCGATAAAACACAAGGGCAGGGAATGAGCTGTGGGTTTAATGGTGGAGGGAATAGTTGTGTACAAACCCGCTCTTAATGATGCGGCAACGTTATCAAACCTGAAGTACCCATTCAGCAGCAGGGGGCTGATACCGCTGGCAGTGGCATTTAAGGTGTCACAAAGCAGCTGTGACACCTCAAATGCATCAAGAGGGACCCTGGATGCACTCATGTCCTCAGCTCTGAGTCACCCAGAAGACAGAGTTAGTGCTGGATACTCACTGATAGTGTTTAAATTAAATGGGATGGTTTTTCTAGTTTAAACTAGAATTGATTTGGGTGACTGCAATAGTCCGCTCTGGATTCAGTGACTGTGGCTCTAATGTGGGATGTCTCCTCACTCAGAAAAGCCTGGGCTCATTTTCTGGGTTGTTAAAACCACATCACGCCTCTCCCCATGGCTCTCCCTCTGTCATGTCAAACATGTCAAGTCATCCCCATCTCAAGGCTCTTCACAGCTCATCCTTACACTGGCCATCTCCCACCTGCTGATGAGCATCCTCCAGTCCGCCAGCATCGCTCACCTCCACTGCCAACAGCAAACTCTCCAGCTGGTCCCTTGCTCAGCTGCCTGCAGAAGAGCTCTTCTCCATCACTCAATGGCCCTCCTCAGATGTCCCCTGGAAGTTTGCACCTCCACGACACACCCATGAAAACACAGGCTAAGCCCGTCACCCGTGGTGGTGGCCGATGAGGTCTTCCTTCTGCTTTGACCCTTCTGTGGGTCCGTCCCACCAGCCCACTCACCCTGTGCACAGATCTCCTTCAGCAGACTTTCACACAGCGACAAATCACCGAGCAATAAATCACCAAACACACAAACAGGATAACAAATACTGCGCAAACTTCCATCTGTTTTTTTTCTTTGCTGGGTGAGCAACAGTGTAACGATTCCTTCCCATCATTACCAAGAGACGTGTCAAAAACAAACAAATCAAAGCTCTTGAGCTGGCTCTGCCGCCCAGCTGGACTCAGGAGCCGTGAACAGCCTTGGCCAAGACACTGCTGATGGAAGCAGCTTCTTCACTACTTGCCTCCACTCTGGCAAAAGCGGGTGCATGCAATGGAAGGATGTCAGAGATATGATGTTTAGGCGGATCTCTACATATTAGCAGCAGCAGACTCCTTTCTCCATGTCTATACTCCAGGCCCACTCCTCTTCCATGGAGAGTCTTGGGTGGGGGAAAGGAGAGAGGCGCTATCATAACAAACATTTAAGCAAGTGGTTAATCCTCCCGAATCAGGGCCATAGACCTTAGGAGGAATTACTTGACCTGCAGTCAGCAACTTTTTTTCACCAACGCTAAAAATACTGTTGAATGAGCCATGGAAATACGATAGCTTAAACACTTTGCAGTACTTCAGGCTAGACAGTGGTTTATAATTACACGGTTTCCGTCCAGTGACCTGCCAAGGGGCCATTACCACACAGTCTTTATTTGGGGAGGGGAGGGGAGGGCTCTGCCAGCCCGCAGGTAAGGGGCATAGGCGCTCCCTGCCTTTGCCCATCAGCACAACCTGCCTCGACTCCTGCACCACTTCTATTCCACAGCTTTTAAAAGTCCAACAACAGCTCCTCTTAAAGTGTAAAAGAAAATCTGCTGAACACAAAACAGCCACCACAACAGCTCTACCACTTATTTTTATTGTCATCTTTATGTGCTTTCATATTTAAATAGCCAGTATATTGCAGTTCTTTGTGCTGCTAATGCCTGAGAAGTCCTGAGAAGCTGTTTGTGGGCTGATCCTGGAGGCTGGGAACCAGGGCAGGGGAGATTTGGCATCCTGGGCACCAAAAGACATGTTTTGGGATTTTGACTTAAACTATTTGAGGTGAGATAAATGTCTCTCTTCCTTCTTCCAACTGAAAGCCTAGGTGCTGGAGCACAACCTTGGATGGCAGGAGGTGCAGGGACAGATGACAAACATGTCCCCAAGGAGGCAAGGGACTCATTCTGCCCTACACACCTCTTCCTCAGCACCTGGGCATAGCAGGGATTGCATATGCAAAGCAGAAAAAGAAACAGAAGAGGATCACGGGGCATCTGAAGAGCCAGTGGCTGCACACATCAGTTCATCCCAGTCCCAGTGGACAGATGCTGATGAGCACCCCCATAAACCCCAGCACTGGGGCTGGGCTTCGCTTAATCAGAGAAGGAGCAGTACAGTGGCAAATATATATGTATACATACACATACGGATGTTTTATCTCTGCCTGTCTACTCTGATATAAAGATCCAGCGAGACAAGGATGGGCTGCTCAGCAGGACTCTATTCACCTGCTTCTCATCAGAGGGCAGCAGCAACCCTGCTGCTTTCACAGCCCGGTTCATCTCCTGAACACCTTTGTGTTCTGGAGGGTGAGTGCTGCCCTTCCCAAAGCCAAGACTTGGCTGAGACCAGGTTTCCACAGGCTGCTCCTGGATGAGGCCAGCCATGCCAAGACAAGTTATTCCTCAATGGGTTTTTTGGAAGAAAAAAACATCCCCAAATACTCCCAAACCCAGCAACAGGAGACAAGGCTACTGATGGAGAGTACACAGAGAGTGACCATTACCCTGGGACAGGAGGAGTACAGCAATGAGAAGGAGGGAACACAGGACCCCAAAGCGCAGCTGGTCCCTGACATACTGACGGGACCCAGGAGCCCAAAGTCTTTCTGCAAGAGCCAACAGGCAGCTCTGCCCTGCAGACTGCCGGGTTCAAAGCTAACAACTACAGCTAACAGCGAGTGACCTGCTCTAGTGGAAGGGGTCCCTGCCCATGGCGGGGGGTTGGACTAGGTGATCTTTAGGGTCCCTTCCAGCCCAAACCATTCTGTGGTTCTATGAAAAACGGGCTAAATTAACGGCTGGGTGTAATGCCCCACAAAGGGCCCCTTGCCTGGGTTTGGAGGAGCACTCAGAGCACAGCCCAGAGACAGCTCTCTGTCGGCTGGGGAAGTGCTGCAGAGCCAAGAGTGTTGTCACGATTGCACAGAGCATCGTCAGTTGCTCACATTAACTAATAAAAAAACCACTCTGTGTTTCTACAGATTGAAACAAGGCTTTTTGAGGAACCACAAAACCCTTCTTTTCCACAAGCTGAATGTTTCTAAACTATTTCCTGTGAAACTGCAATAAAGCCTCTCTTTAAATTACACTCATTAGTTAAATTTGGTTTCATTACCATCCTTTCCCTCAGTGCCCATTACACCAGCTGGATGCTGCATTTCAGGAATCCATTATATGCTAACAACAAAAGTGTTTCCTCTTAAAAAAAATAAGAAATACTAAAAGAAAAGACTCTCTGGTGATAAACTAGATCCTATTTCTTTCCAAGTTGTGATCAGAGAAAGAGAGATGGATGAAATAGCTGCTTTTGGACACCAGTGTGCTCTCTAGAATGCCCTGTCCTTCCAATTAATTTTTTAAATAAACATAATTAGCATAAGGAATAAGTTGTTATGCACATAGACAGCTTTTTTGACTAATTCAGGCCCTCTTTAATGCACTCAGCAGCCTCTGGGGAACACGGGAAACAAGAGGGAGATTGTGCTGGCACATGGGGTCACAGCTTGTCACATGTTGGAATGGCTCATGTGCAGCCATCAAAAAAAAAAAGAGTTAAAATAAGACCTTGATAGTAGACATCCACAGTACAATGCCTCAGGGCTTACTTCCCTTAATTCTCTGTTAGAAAATAAACTAGAATCTTGCAAAACCTGGCTATTTCCAAAACCTGACATTTCAGTAACCAAACTGCCCTCTCTTCTTCACTGCAACCTACCCTTACCCAGGCATTTCACTCCGTTTGAATCTGAAGGTCTCCCAGGCACATTTTGGTGTTTCAGGTTGTACTAAGGGGGGAATGGAAGAAAAGGAGAAGGCTCCTGTCCCTTATATGTGGGGTCATTCCGGTACAGCAAGAGCCAGAGCCAGGCTGTGAGCCTCGATACACCTGTGTCACCAAACACTCCGAAGGGAAGGGCTGGGAAGGAGGAGCAAGGAGCATTCCTAGCATAAGTTAGTGGGAATTCACAGCCTTTACAGCATTGCCAACAAACTCAGGGGTACCTAGTAAAGCAGAAACAAAGCCATTAGGGCTATTTGCATCCCTTCAGTAACAGGGGAAAAAACCCCTCATATTGCAAAGTGACAGGCTGAGTCAAACATTTCCTCCTTAATGAAAATTGTATTAGATCCCAGCATGGCTACAATTTTAGAAATTGCTTTTAGTGAGTTTGATGAGTTTTGGAGCTCAGATTAAATGTCATTGTCTTTTTAATTTAATCTTACTCAAATTAGATTTCATTTGATTGAGCCATGGTGCTTACTTGTGCACGAGTAGTTACCAGTTTGCTACTTATTGCGGGCAAGACACCCACCTCCCCGCTGTGACCCCCACCCGCAGCGCTGTGGGTACTCACAAACCACAGGGAGGACTACAAAGCCGACAAAGCTGCAGCATTTGGGGGGGTTTAGGGGGGTTTCCCTCTCCAGCTACTGCTAAAGAGGGTTGCCTTTCCTCCCACTCACATTTTACCAGTGGCTCCCAGCACCACGGGAGATGAGGAAGAGCTGTGCCCGGCCTCGCTTACCTCCCACGCAGTTTCACATCTCCTCCCCAGTGAAGGAGCCCTGCCTTGCCTGCATTGCCCTCGGTTCTGCTCGCCCTGCCCTGCCATCAATGCAAAATTAACTGCTAATTGCTGCCACCTTTCTGCAACTGGTTTTGCTGGGGAAAAAAAAAATCCAAACCCCAAACTTTGACTAGAGCAACAAGCAAAATGTGAAGAAATTGTAGGTTACCTGCATTGCTTCAGTCCTTGGAAAGTTGTGCAGACACAGGATAAGGCTGCAACGCTGTGAAACGCAGCATGGTGGGCGCAGAGAAGGCGAGTGAAGCACCTGCTGCTCTCGCACAGTCCACCCAAAATCTACAGGAATCGCTCATCACCTCCCTGATGTTTATCTCAGGGTGTAATAGAAAATGTCAGCAAATAATTTAGTCTTCACCATGTTTAATTCACTCAATTAGCTCAGTAAAGGCTTCAGCTCGGTTTGAGTTGAAAACCAGCGTTTTTCTGTGGCATCTCACCATGGTACATTCATTTCCGCTGCACTAAACCGAGGGTGCAGCTTGAAACCAAGGAGGTGTCTGGCCTTCGGGATATTTATTAGTAACAGAACTGGGGGGGGAGCTCATTCTCTGAGCTTCTGAGGAAACACACAGAACGACTTCACTTATTCATTTCTCCTCTGATCTTGATTGGTAGGGCTCTAATAAAATCAGTAATTAACAAAATGGATTTAAGATAATGCCGTTTTATCTGGATTGGTTTGGCTGAGCCTTGGGCATGAGGAGCATTGCCCAGAGCACCAGGTACGGTCGTTTCCCAACAGACTCTGTCTGAACATAGGAGGTCGGGTGTGATGCATGGCACAGGACTGTGACCACTGGGCTGAACTTCTTTCCATGAAGCAACAGCCATGGTGGGAGGGCAAGGTGTCCACCTGCCCAAGTTTTTTTAAGTTCATTTGAACCCTTTTCCCCTTCTCCACCCAAGTTATCTTTCTAAACTTCAGGATTGTGCAACAGGCAAGAATAGTCATAAATTGTCCTTAGAATTTGGGTTTAATATTCATGGTTTCGTTGCAAACGAACTCAAGCAAAACATGTATTGCTAAATAAGTTGGGGCCTCTACCCTGCCAGTGAGCCAGGCTGGTGGTACACCCCGAGGGCTGCTCGCAGTTCTTGCTAGTGGCCTGAATCTGCAAGCAAAAGACCTGAGGCCACATAAATTTGCTGATTGGCTGGAAAAATTTGGATACAGCCTTTGTTGGGATGTATAAATAGAAAGCAAAGTATTTTAGACCTTTCACTTTGGAAGCAGAGCTCTGAAGACACATGAAATTGCAGAGCGGCAGCAGTTGTCCTCGCCATTGCCATCTCCAGTGGTGAGTTAGCCGAATTTTAGTAAACATTGCTCATTGTAACCCGCCTTCTTTTTCTTTCCTTTTTATTTTTTATTTTTAAATGACATGTGTCTCTAAGGATTTGAGAACTGATTTGTTCTCTGCCGAGTTTTGCTTCTGAAAATAATCCGTCTCCCATTGCATAGAAGCCTCCATGGGAAAATCCTTTTCAGATATGGTAGAGTCGTAGCAAGATTTTGTTGGAGTAATAATCTTGATTGAATAAGGAAGAAGGCATATCAATGACTAACCATGTAGATGTTTTCTCAATAGCCTTTTACTTGAAGACCAGCCTGCAGAGCAGAGCGTGTTCCCAGAGAGGTTTCTGTGTTTGATGTCAACACCTTTGATTTCACAAAGAATACACAATTCATTAAAATAAATGAAGACTACCTAGAACAAAGGGCTGTTTTGCTTGAGGAAGGCATTAGAGGTTTCCTGCACCCTTTTAGCACCAGACCATCAGTGCCAGCACATCGTTTCCCCTTGTTCACGTATCCTCCCTCAGCCCAGCAGGGATGGTGCCTGCCGAGCTGTTCACACACGCGAATAAACCTCAAAGTAAACCTCAGCTCGTTGCTTCTTGCTAGACCAGCCCCGTTCTTGCTAAAGCATCCCATGGGAAACCCCAGGAGTTTTAGTGGGGGGAGCAGAGCTTAGAGGCTTGTAAAAGGTATCAAGTCAGGGTCTACCTTTCCCCCCTTCTGCCCTATAAATGTCTTCCCTCTCTCAGACATCGCCAGGGCCGTAGGATCAGCATGGGTTTGGCTGTGGGTGACGATAGCTGGACTCTGGAATAAACAATGAGGGCGTTACCCTCCCGGCTGCTACTTTGGAATAGTAATATAGAAACACTGGGAGATAGAAAATGCCATTGGTAAAAGGTAGGTGACAGCTTATAGTTTTGACTGGATCCCATAGGAATGGACTTGGTGGGTCTCTCTCAGCCCTATTTTTACACTTACAGTTCAGTATCCCAAGATCCCGTGTGGCTCAGGTCATCTTCCAGGTAGAGACATCCCATAGTTTCAGCCCCATGCCTGCCACGTGAATGCAGCACGTCTGCCTTGACAACAGGAAAGGAGAGAGTCACTCCATCAAGTCCCCTCCAGAGCTATTTGTTCTTCATTCTTGCTTTGAAGTCGCTGCTTCAAAGTCAGAGGATGAAGCTGGTCCCTTTGCACATTTTGGATAATGAAAGGAACAGCCTCTGACTTGATCATGCAGTTTTACCCACCTTAATCCCCTTCCCCACTCTACTCCATGTTAATGTATTTCTTTTTTTATTCTCACTTCTTGATGCTATAGGAGCATCACAGCATTTTCGGTAATTTCTTCTGCTGCTGAATCTCTTATAATTTTATGGTCAGTTGTACTTTGTTACTGAACATTATCACCTTGTCAGGGTTTAAACCATTTCATAGGATCAACAATTTCCCCTTCCTCCCTCTCCCTTCTTAACAGGATTCTGCGTCAAGCAGTTTTACGTCAAACCCATCAAGTACAGAGGCCCCATCAAGAAGGAAGAGAAAATCAGCATCCTCTGCCCATGCAAAGGGTCTGCCAGGGAGTTACATCTCATGTACAGACCCAGAACCACAACTTTACAGATCCTACTGCCAACCTGTAATCGGGTGGTGGCACATAGAGGCAAAGCCTTCAGCCCCCCACTTGCATATTCATTAATTGCTTGGGCAGAGGTAAAGTGGAAACTGCTGAGCCTCAAGCAGTTGTTCCACCTGGGAAGTACCCATGAATGAAGCGAAGCGCTGGAGGTGATGTGAACACAAACGGACTCAGGGTACGGTGTGACACACACTTTAAAGCTGCCTCCGAACCCTGCACATCGCTGCACTCGTAGATGACGGCTGAAGCAGTGGGGAACGGCGGAGGGCTGGGCAGCGGTGGATCCTCAATGCTCAGCAGCACTGCAGGGAGTGGAGCTGCAGCTCCCTTCTCTTGGATTTCTCTGCTCTCTTTGCAGCCAAACACAAAGATTTCTTCAGTAAGCCAGCAGTTTCCCTTTGCTTGCACATGGAAAATCGCATTATTAAAGGGCTGCTTCGCTACAAATGGCTTTGAATTTCTTTGGTGCTGTCACAGAGTTTGGGCCAGGTTCTGCTCTTTTAATATGGCTGAACAAAAATCCACGTAAAGTTGAAACCCAAATCTTTCCTGGGGCCCATCACCAAAACCAGAACAACATTTGTGAAGTGACTCATCCCTTTTCCCCAGACTCCTGCTTCAGGACTGCCTTGGCACACCCAGGTGTCTTCTGGTCCAAGTGAGACATTTCTTTCCATTAGTAAATCAACTGAAGACTTTCCCGGGACAACAAGCTCCTGTTAACAGGACGGGGCTTTTGAGGCCAAGGCTACCAACCTGCTACTGGGAGCCTCGAGGGCTGCGGGCTCACGTATTTACTGACGCAACTGCAGCCTGGGCTAAGCAGGGGAGCCACGTGTGTCCTGACAGCAGATAGGTGTCTTCTGAGAAACTACACAAAGACAGTTGCTGCCTCTGTGAAAAGCGCTTAACCTGCTCTGTCCCGTTCACGTTCCCCAGGAACCACTTCAATTCTGCTGTGAATAAAAAAATCAGCTCGTCCACATAAACACACAGCCCAGAGCTGCAGGGGCGACAGCAGCCAAGCACCGAAGGCAAGCCGGTACAACTGAGGGTGCAGTGAAAAAACCCCTGTCCTTACACTGAAAGCAGGGGCTTTGGTGCAGGGATGCGGGATGTTCCTACAGGTGCCTGGGACAGGTACAGAGCGAACGCTAAAACTTCCAGTTTTAGCTGGGGCTGTCACCCAGCAGCAGAGGAGGAAGAGTAAACACCACGTTCTATTTTAGGGTACAAAGCAGCTGGGGCAAACAGTGTAAGTAAAGCCAGCTTTATCTTTTCAGTCCAGTAAAAATATACCTGGCTGGAGAGGAAGGGAAAGTACAATTTGGAGCTGACTCAGGGGAGGAAACAAAGGGCTGGTCAAATACACAGTTCTAGGAATATTCAGAGTGAGGTGAACGGGTGCTGGGGGAAGCAACGGGGGCAACTAGGCTTCTCGGGAGAGAGTTGGCAAACTTGGGCCATGCAGACTTGCAGTTTCTGCACCAGTTCTGTGCAATCTTTCTCCTTGCAAGGTCCCAGACCAGCTGCCTAAGGCTGCAACCCAGACCTACACCATACCCTTCCATTTTCCAGAGCATTAAAGGACTTTTGGAGGGTTCAGCCAGAGCTTTGTCCACCCCATAAGATAGCTCATAGATAGCAAAAAGATTTTGTGTTCCTTGATCCTCCCCGTTAAAATCTGCCTCAGGCTTAGCAAATATGTTCATAAAGGCACAAGAAATTCCAGATGGAGTCTTCAACCAGAACTGTGCACCAGCACAACTTCATCTTCATCTTCAGCTCACACTCAGCAAAGAAAGGCAGCGGACTCCGGTCTCCTGCGGGCTGTTCTCCAGCGCCCTGCCCAGCCCTGCCTCTCGGCCGGTCCGCTAGCGCAACCTGCTGATTTTCCAGCGGTGCTGCAGAGTAAGGGCTGTACCCAAAGCTCCGTTCATCGGCGGGGCAAAGTCTTACCTCCGCTTCATCGAGTGGCCAGAAGCCGGAATAAATCGCGAGTTCCGTTTGGTTTGTGTTGTGCCGCTCTGATTTTCACCGTGAAAGCCTGTGCTGCTCATTGCACAAGAAAATTCTACAGTTAATCTTTAAATCATAATTTGATTTTTAATGATTAGCACAAAGAATATTACTCATTTTTCAGAGAAACAAGTTTTAAGGTTCTTTAGTAACACACTGGACACAGAGCAGCCAGGAGGTGGGTGCTTGGCATCGACTTGTTCCTGCACTGAACGCACCAGCCTGGCCGAGAAGGGCGAAGACGATTGTAAAATACATCGAGGAGAAGGATTTACCTTTTCAACTGCCTGATAACAAGCCTGGTAAACCAACAGTTATACCATAACATTACCAAGAACAAAGATGTGCAGCTCTCATTTATCCACTCACTGGGGCTGCAGCCCCACAGAGGTTGAAGGACCCTGTCAGCCAAATCATCAGGTTTTGGATGGCGGTTGAATCCCACCAAGCTGAGGCCATGTAAAGGAAACGATGGAGAAACCACTCCTCACTTGTGGGCAGCCAAAGGAGGACGGCAACATAGCTGGAAGGAAACCACTGGCCTTGGCTGGGTGCTGGATTTGCTCTGGCTCAGGGTTCAACCCTGCCTGTTACTGATGTTTCTGCTTGAAGGATCCACCCCCATTGCCCAAGTGTGTCTCACAGCTTTCTGGCTTTTTTCCTCCAAAACCCATATTCCATCATTTTACCATCTGACTTGGCTCATTAAGAGATAGCGTTAAGATACATAAGATGCTAAGAGGGACTAGTCTAATGTTTACCAGGCTTATGGACACATGGATGTCAGGTACCACCTATCCAACAGCCCTGGTAACCCTCCTGAAACACTGCGGAATCCTCACAGCAATGACAGTATCTTTGAACAGCAAAGTGGGGATTTCTCCTGGACAGCATCAGGGTTAACACATTTCCTGCCTGTTGATACCAGCCCAAACACTCATATGCGCTCTCTGCACTCTTGCTCAGTCCAGAAGACCTCAAAGGGACTCAACACAGCCAGGGAAGTTACTACTGACAAAGAAGGGGCAAAACTGGGAAGTCACACTGTTCATGTGAGAAGAAGAAGTCAGCACCTCCCAAGCCAGCCCACCTGCTCCCGGTGTGCTCCCCGCAGCACTTCATGCTGGCTCATCTCCATCCCCCTGCCTGCTCCCCGCCACAGGGAAGGAAATGGTGCAACTGGGGCTCCCAAGGGCTGAGCAACGCCAGCCGATTGTTCCATATCCTTCTGTTAGCGTGTGCTAAGCAGCCAGTTCATGTCTTTCACAACTGCACTTACCAACTGTTATATGAACATCTCCATTGCCCAACGCAGGAATCCCACCAACTTCCCATGAGCTCTCTCATGCCCAAGGTGAGAGGTCTGCACCTTCCGGCTGGCCCAGGAATGATGAGGAACACACCGAGAAATCTCAACTGCAATATCATACACTCAAAAATTATTTTACTAAGAATGAGATGGAAAACATCTCAAAGAATGGGGAGCTTAGAGACATTTTACAAAGTACCAGGCTGCCGAACAGGACTTGGAGAAAAGCTTCTTCAGTGTCTGCACACCTGTAACACAGTTGTACTTTCATGCCTACCAGCTTGGCTGGATTTACACCCAGCCTTTCCTTCACAAGCCTTGGTAGAGTGGATTGAGCTGCTGCAATTCCTTCCTTGGTAAAATTAGGAGCACGAGTTCACAAAAGTCTATAAAAATCACTGCCTTTTCAAGGCAGGTCTGCCCCAGGTAAAGCACATAGAATGAGCTATTTCAAACTCTGCTAGCACAAACTGGCAGTCAGGAATAAATCAGAAATGTGGTTGGGGAGATCAGTATTGCAGAAACCCCACTGGAGACCCCTCAACTGGGAACGGTCAGGGACTTAAATTAAGTCTTTGTTTTTCAACGGTTTTGTTTCCAGTAGGAAAAAAAAAAAGCTTTCAGCAGCTAGTATCAAGCTAGCAAAGTTCAGGGCTGCTGCACTACCTCAGTGCTACGAAATCTTCATGGAAAGGTGCACCCATACCATCTCCCTCGCTGACTGTGTCTGCTAAGGAGAGCTGAGGGCCTCTGCAGAGAGCTTGTGCCAAGTGAAGCCTGGGAAGGTGGGAAAAACATGACACAGCTTTTGCAGCTTGTGGTGATAAAGGCTGTGTCTGTCAGGGTGTCACACAAAGCCACATACCCCATCTTCCAGTTGAGGGGTACGCAGCATCCCCAAAGCCTGAACTCCCACTGAGAGCTCTTAGCAGCACCTTGCATCATTTGCATGGGTAGATTCCATTACACTGAGCAGATACAACCAAAAGCCCCATCAAAACCAGACTAGGGGGACACAACATTTATATAAATACTTGTCTGGTGGATACAAGCGTGCAAACCAGCAGTTCTGGCAGGACGGGGAGGAAGCAGCAGGGGTATAGTTGGCAAAGCCCTAGTAATAACCCCAGGGAGGGCTAAAAGATTGTTTGGGGGCTAAACATGGGCTGTAAAAAAAGCTTGAAAGCACAAGCGAAAAATGTGTCTCCAGCTGCTTGTTCTGCAGAGATTTTCAGAGCACACGATGTACAGATGCTCTTTGCACACTGGAAGTAGAGCAGAGACACATCTGCTTCTCCTCTGAATAAAACCTGCAGGACTTCCAGAGGATTCTGTAACTTGGAATAGCAGAGAGTGGATGTTAAAGCCCCATGACTCATTTAAAATTCATATGAACTGAGACATCTCTGTAAAGAGAATCTAATGCTTTTCCCTAAGTAGTGCACAAAATCAAACTGGAGGATTAAAAGAGATGCTGAGGACCCTGCATCGTAGGACAATAGTTGAAATCGAGCAGATAATAATTCATTCGGGCTAAAACCTAGAATTTTTTAACTCCATGTCAGCTACGCCATGCAACTCAGGTTTGCAACCGTTTGCTTCAGAACTTGAAGATGTTTTAATAAGAACTTAGTTGTCAAAACCACAGGTTTCAGAAAAGAGACTTCATGGATTTGAGCTCAGGCTAGGATTTCAGCTGGACAAGAAAAAAGACCTGTTTCCATGCAAAAGTATCTGTATTCCTTAGCCTACACGAATACTCCTGCTACGCCAAACACTACACCCGCGTGTGTTCTCTGTCACTCTGTCAGAAAGCTCGAACGGGCACACACACCCAGGGGGAGGCACTGGGATGAGCAGCAAAGATCAGGCTGGTTACATCCACTGTGGAGTTTTGCCCATCTTTCCTTCAACCTCAGTCCTCTGGACCATATTCTTGGGTCTTACCTTTTTGGGTCTAAGTGTTCCCTTGTTTCAGGAGGGGGAAGAAAAGGTGTTAAGAAATGGTTCAACCAGAGCTTCCTGAAATGTGGGATTGTTCATTTCCATCTGGTACTCTGTGCTAAGAGCCCCATTATTTTACCAGTCTTTCCCAACCATCTCTAACAACTGTTAGAGTTTGTGGAAAACCGCAGTGCCTAATATGGCAACACCATCTGCCCAGAGCCGTAACACTTTGCTCAAGCCTGATTGGCCAAGATAACAGAGATGGGCCTTTCGAAGAACACATAAATACCCCAAGCAGCTACCGCTTGATGTCTTTGATTCCATCAAAGAACACCAGTGGAACGGCCACAACATGCCAGCTCTCAGCCTGGTCGCTCTGGTCAGCTTGGTGTCCACTGGTGAGTTGCGATTGCCGGGTTGAAATTTGTTCAGATAGAAATAACGCTCAGTTTTAATCTAGTTTTATGAAGAATTAAGGTAAGGTGCACAGTTAATGACTATTAGAGCATACGGAATTAGGTTTGCATTTTGAGTCGTATATTGAAGCATTTAGAGGTTTCATGAAAAAAAGGGAAAGTAGTTTTGACTTATTTCACAAACTTGTATTAAAAATATTTATGAGTAGCTTTGCTTTGTTTCTACCTTGAAGACCTCAACAAAAAGGGATCAAAACTACACAGTGGGTCGTACAAGGTTCTTTTACCCTGCTTCTGAAATTAGAAACTCCCATGAGCTCATGTCCTCCACCTCAAACACCCTGTTTCGCACCTTCACGCTTTCTGTTATGCTCTAAGAACATGATGGAATTTTCTGTTTTCCTCTTCTGCACGTGAAGTCTTCGCCAAGCAGCTGGTTGTGCACCCGCCCCAGCAACAGCACCAGCACTGGGCACCGATCTGCAGTGGGAATCCCACCAACAGGATCCGGGGCTGCGATAAATACGGCTGTGGCCATTTCGGCGCAGACAGGTAACGCAGCGGGCGCCTGGAGCTGGGGGTGGCTGTCCCTTTCTGAAATGAAATGTTCACAGGGGAGGAAAAAAAAAATCGAGTTTAACCAGAGTCAGCACTTCAAAGGAGAGAAGGCTTTTGTCTGTGGGACCTCTTACTCATTTTTGGGATGTTACCTGGCAATTTTGTGGAGGTGCGGTAACACCACTGCTACCGACTGTGGCACGGGGGGAGAAGCGAGACCAGTGCACCCATTAGCAGCAGAGTAAAGGAAATGGAAAGATTTCAAGGATTTGTGGCATTTACTCTTGTTGCTTATAAACCTGATCTTTAACTAACACTCAGCAACAGCTTATAGGAAGCTCAGATTAATTCAGACGAGCTAAAGGTCTGCCAGGAGGGTTGTCTTTAAGTAGGTACTTCATCACAGGGCAGGTTGTATTTCCCAGAAAAATGCTTTTATAAGTAGATTGGCTCCTGCCTTCCCTGTGTTGCCCTGTCATCTCCTCTCCCGGGGTGCTGTAAGAACTGTCCAGCCTCATCACCCAACTTCCGAATTTCTAAACAAGAAAATGCCAAACATAAGGTTCTGTTTCACACCGGCATGGATGTGTTTTGGGGTAGGACAGGGGTGCTTTCTTGTAACAGCCTGGAATAGCCTGTGAGCTTGGGAAAATTAAAAATACACTTAAAACTTGAAATCTCATCCCCCTTTAGAGAAGGTTGGATACCAACATTGGGCAATAAAAAAAGATGGATCAAACCACTATTTCTTTCCAATTTCACTGCAGATGCAAAAATGTAAATAGAGAAGCTTCAGCTGTCATACTGTGTTAACTGATCTACCAGCACATACCATTATTCTCCAAGTCCGTGTTCATGTTTCCAGGCACAGCGGCAAAGGGAAGCACGGGGGCGTGGACGTCATCTGCGCGGACGGAGCGGTGGTGTATGCTCCGTTCAGCGGTCAGCTCTCCGGACCCATCCGATTCTTTCACAATGGAAACGCCATCGATGACGGAGTCCAAATCACGGGACAAGGCAAGTAATAGCAGCAGATGTGGTGTGAGTCACGCGCAAGTGGTCAATTTATTTCCTCGAGGAAGGTTTCTGTGGCTCTTCAAGCCAAGTGTTGATTGACCTTACAGCCTCCTCTCTCGTTCCTACATTGAAGCACAACTAGGCTGTTGCTCTGAAATATCTGAAGTCAGCACCAGCAGGATGTCATCCTTTTCCCATGCTTTTCTTGGACAGCAGGGAAGAAGGGAGTTGAAAAAACAGGTAGCAGGAAAACAACTACCCCAAATCAACAAAGAAAAAAGGAAACAGTAAAAATAAAGTATTAGAAATTTGCCCTCAGTTTTGCTAGGTTTGCTTTCCTGCCCCTATTTCCCACCTCCCTCTTTTCTGTAACAATTTGAGTAATTCTGATTTCAAGACTGTTGGTGCCTTGACTACATTTCTGCTTCACCTCTACAGTAAGAAGAAGGTTTCTTGCTCACCCCAAGACCAGATGCAACTGATGTTTCCTGACCTCGCTTCCTCTCCCGTCTCCTCCAGGTTACTGCGTGAAGCTCGTCTGCATTCACCCCATCCGGTACCACGGCCAAATCCAGAGAGGGCAACAACTCGGGAGAATGCTGCCAATGCAAAAAGTATTTCCTGGCATTATCTCTCACATCCACGTTGAGAACTGCGACCACTCCGATCCCACTCATCTACTTACGCCTGGTAAAATCCCAAATCAAACAAACAAACAAAACCCAACCCCAGAAACAAGTAGTAGAATGAATGAAAATCCAGTTATTAACTCATTTCAAATAAGGACAATAATATCAAATAGAAGAGGACTGGAGGGGCCCAGTCCCATCAGCCTGGGCACAGAATAAGAAACTAAATGGGGTCTTTTCCCATCTCTTAGGTTACACTCAGGAACTGTGATGCTCTTCCAAATTTTTGTTTTTAAAGTAAAGTAGGAGATTAGACCAAGCTATAAACTTTACAGCAAGGCTTAGATGTACATTCCATTTACATTTCCTAAAGGATGAGTTCTGTGCAGGAAACATCCAGCTGCTTGGGTGGGATGTGATTCCATATGTTCCTACCTCACTAAAAACACAGTAATAACGAACATACAACACTTAAAACCTAAGTGTTAATTTTGTGTTTCTGTATCTCAAAGTTGTTCCACCGATGCCACAACAAGACACACGCTGGGCAACGCTGTGCTCTGGGAATCCTACAAACGAGATAAGAGGCTGCGACCGGTACGGCTGCGGATACTTCGGAGCTCCAAGGTACTGTGTAATTGCAACATGGGTTTTATTGCTCCTCCACTGGGAGTTGAACTCTGTTTAGGCCACCTAAGAACTACAGCTTTGGAGGTTTAGGTTGGACGCAAAGAAACATTTTCACTGTGGGGGTGATACAGCACCACACAGCCACCAGGCTGCCCACACTGTTCATACAGCCTCCATGCTCGGTGGTTTTTATGACTGGGACTAAGCTGTTCCTAAGCTGGCCTGGCGCTGGGAACAGTCTTGACAGAAGTGAGAGGCTGGGCTGGCTGTCCTCCACAGGTACCTGCCAAGCAACATTTCTGTGACTCTACAGTTCTATTCTAAGGCTTAAAAAGGCATTTTTTTTTCCTCCAATTTGCAAGTCTAAGAGCTCATCAGCCCTACACAGTATTACACCATCTACACGCACCGCAGATTCTCAGCCAGTCAGCTATGCCCAACCCGGTCTCAGTACAAACAGCCATTTCCAGATCTCGCAGTGTGCCAACTCATCTAGCTCTACACAACGTCAGGCCTGACAAGAGCCTTTTCTGATGACCCATTTGTTTTCAGAACCAATGGTAAAGGAAAGCACAGGGGTGTGGATGTCATCTGTTCTGATGGAGCAACCGTGTACGCTCCCTTTGACGGCCAGCTCTCCGGACCCATTAAATTCTTTCACAATGGGAATGCCATTGATGACGGAGTCCAGATCCAGGGAGCAGGTAAACAGCCATTTTTCATTTAGTATTTGTCTTGGGTACACAGGATGTATTACTTTGTAGCTAGCAGGGCAGTTAAGCAAGGTGCATGGCTGGCAACACTGCATCTTCTGTCTGCAGAATTTTTTGCTCCTATGTTAGAACATAAATAACTGAGAATGTCTTCCTGCTTTAGTAAAGAGAAAGGCATGAAGTCCCACCTTCTCCCTGCCTCCCATCTTCCCTCTTCCACCAAGCCAACAAGTTCAACCACTATCCACTTTTTAGGAGCACAGTTTGCTATTTGGGTATTTCCACTACAGCTACCTCAGTGGAAAGGACAGAAAACTTTAATAGTTTTGAAACAAGAGTTAGTACAGAAGAATAAATGCTTCATCCGTCATCCGACATTTTCCTTCCTCTTGTTTTCACCAGGCTTCTGCGTGAAACTAGTCTGCATCCACCCCATCAGATACAGCGGTAGAATTTCTAAGGGTCAAATCCTTGGGAGAATGTTGCCAATGCAGAGAGTATTTCCTGGGATCACATCTCACATTCACGTCGAGAACTGCGATCGCTCAGATCCTACCAGATATCTTGAAAGGGGGAAAGGGCAAAAAGTGTGAAAGAGCAACGTACTCAATTCCAAATAAATTCATCTCAGCATCCACAAGTTGTTTTTTCTTCTCATGCACAAGTTTCTGTCTCTACTGATTCAATTTTTGGAGCCTTTACATAATATTGCAAGGTGCTGACATTAATATACGCTCCTGGTACCAATCAGGTCCTGTTTAAGTCCCTGTAGTTATTCTGAACATTGTGTCTCCGGCTAATTGATGAACTTAACTATACCTTGGCAAACAGGGTTACTTTAGATTTTAAAGGCATCTGAACTAGGGAAAACTAGAGGGAGATTCACTGACACACTCCACAAGGCATAAAACCTGCTGTTTGGAGTTGTCATGCCAGAACAACTGGTGTCTCTATTGGATGACAAAGGGTCTCCACACAAGGAAAAAAAGACTTAGTTTCTGCTGGAATTTGCATTTACAACAGAATCAGGGAATTAGCAATGACTAATGATAAGCTTTCGCAGAGTCTGAAAAATCAGTGAGCATGAGAAGGAGCTCACCCCATCGAGTGTAAGGGAAGGTGTGTTACTGTGAGCTCCTCAGGGCAAGGTGGACTTTTCAGCAACCTTACAAACCTCCTCAGCACATCAGGTGTCAATTCTGTGCTGCATTTTGAGGGTTTTGGTTACTCCAAACTGTGTTCTTGCCCTTTGTACACTTTAGAAATGGGGTTTTTAGGAAATCTTTGCAGGGCAGTAAAACTAGGAAAAGCCAATAGAACAGACAAAACTTGCCTTAGTAGGACAGGGCAGAGCTCTGAAGTACTGGCTGCTCGAGGGACAGGAGGAAATAGAGCAGCAGGCAGCTCTCTCTAGGTTCTGGCAGGTAAACAGCCATTTTTCATTTAGTATTTGTCTTGGGTACACAGGATGTATTACCTTGCAGCTAGCAGGGCAGTTAAGCAAGGTGCGTGGCTGGCAACACTGCATCTTCTGTCTGCAGAATTATTTGCTCCTATGTTAGAACATAAATAACTGGGTTTACCATACCCCCACTGCAGACCTGCTTCAGGAGGAAGACACTGAGGGCATTTAGTTAAACTCAAACTGGTTTTACTCGTTCAGATCAGTTAGCAGAGCAAACGCACAAAAAAACCAATCATCACCTCAAAAATCACAACTCTAATAAACACAGCCCTGCTTTGTAGAAGGTTGGAGCAGGAGCACGCTCACATCCGTGGCTTCACAGAAAAGCTGCTTTAGTGACGGGGATACAAAGGGACAATATTCAAAGAAACATTTTAACAGTTTCCTCCTGAATCGTATTTCTCAATACTCCATTAATGTTCTTATGTTGGATAGAGACATGAAGGACTCTGGGACTTACCATCTACCAGACCTGTCCACATCCCATCGTACAGTTTCAGCAAGTCAAAACCCCTCACGTTTGAGGCACGAACATTAAGTAACAATGACTAATTTGCTATAGTCCAGGAGTTAAACCTTTCTACCGCATCTCCCCAGCCTTGTCAGGTACACGGTTTCTAGGACAGAACCCAGCCTAGCAGGAGGTGCAAAAGACGAAGAGACTGGGATCAGTGCACATATCAGATCACTTTATTACGGTTACATTTAAAGCAAACCACCCATCTCAAACCAAATACTGCTTAGAAATATTTCAGTCTTTTGCTTAAAAGACAATTATAACCCCCTGATTACAGAAGTAAGTGCTTGACTTACAAGCACTAGTAACCAGAGCCAGATGCTTAATTGTGCAAGGCAACAATGAGTTACCGCTTGAGACCGGCGTTGTAGGGTATCTTAAACCCTTCAGCTTGCAACTGGGAACAAGACTGCCTCTGATAATGGTGGTTTAACCCCCTAGCTGTTATTTTTCCAGGAAAGAAGTGTGGAAGAAACTTGTATTTTAGCTGGGTTGATAAATACCACCAGCAACTCAAATGTCACCTTCACATGGTAAATAGGAAGGCAGAACAACTACAGCATGAAAATAATTACAGCAAAATTTGTATATGACGCAATTCAGTTTACAGGGTGCAAAAGTCAACACAAAAGTACATACTCTAATTGACATTGATTCACCACTCCTTCCCCCTTTAAAGAAAATGTGAAGAAATAAAATGAAATCTTCCTCAAAAAACAGTTAATAGCAACAAGTGTTAACAGTCCTGCATTAGAAATTCCAAGATCAACTGCAGCAACCCTTACTCTAGAAACCAAAGCTTACAGCACAGCTCTGCAAGATACAGGTGAGGTTACTACAGGCCGTTTTGGTCTCTAATGGGCAAATAATTTACTTTTTCAGTGCTCTAAATTCTTGATTCCAGATAGAAAGTGATCAAAGGCAACTGTACTCCATTTGATCCTTCCTTCTCACTAGCCACATTTATGAGATCCTTCTTATCTCTCAATAATGAAAAACTGGACAGCAGACACCAATCAGTCTTTGTAATCAAGCACAGAACGCTCCCAAACCCAGAAGCTATCCTTTATAGTCTGGCAGTTTCCAAAGTGCTTTGTCATTCACCCAAGTGATCAACGTAGAACCAAACTTCTAAATTCATTAATTTTAACCAGGTCTCTCCCACCTGTTTAGTGCATAAGACAGAAAAGCGACATACTGTACAATGCAGTATCTACAGTTTGGCTAATCTGACAAAATTAAAGTGCAATTTGAAACTGGAAAGTGTTTTTGTAAGCATAAGCTTATTTACCACAACGTTTTGATGTACTGGCGTGAGTTTAAGCTAGATTATATTTGAGTAACCTTGGCTACTCTTCAGTGTTTTTATTGTACAAGCTTTTACATTATAAGATGAATATTTCTGAAAAAAGTAGCTGCATAAAACATCATGACAAATAATACTGGACTCCCGTGTGTATCCAGCTTTGCTAAAGGAAAAAAGGTCCTCTAATCCTCTTCTGACTATCAGAAAGACTAAACAAAAACAGGAAAAAACCCTCAGTGTGAATGGAACACTTGAACTGAAGCTCAGAGAAGCTCAAGTTCACTGAAGTTTGAAGCCCCTGTAAACCACAGACATACTTTCAGAAGTGTTATGTACACTTCACCTATCTTCTATTTCAATTCACCATTAACATTCTAGAATGTTCTGCAGTTACACTACAAGAACATCTCAAGGTAGAAAAACTCCAATCTGGTACTAAGTTTGTACATTTCATTTTTAAATTCTTTATTTGCATAGAAAGCAACACCCGGATTGTACCATTTTGTCCACAAACGTAGAGAATTTACCATGTCGGCATCATATCAGGAAACCACATTCTGCCGAGGTGTTGGGAGACTTCCAGATGAAGTCGATCTAAGCTATAATCGCTGTCTGGAATCAGCACCTCCTCCATGATGGAAAGCTGGGTAAGCCTGCCCCCGCACATCTTCACAAACTCAATAAAACCTCGGCAAGTTACTTCACATTCACCAAGCCCCATCGCTGTTAAGTTCTTACAGCGCTCCGCAATCCGGATCAGTTCATCGTCCAAAGGTTGAAGTCCGTTAGCGCACACCACCAACTCGATCAACCTTGGGCAGTTCATGCCGATGCGACCTAGCATTGCTTTGCTTACTGCACGACCAAAGTAAAGGTGTGTCACGGGGGTTTCCTCTCTGAAGAAAGCATCAAACTCTTCTTCATATAAGAAAAAGTACATCACTATGTTGACTTTGGGGGAGTGTTTAACCAGAGCATCCCAGCTTTGCTTTTTAATAGTGTGAAATTCAACTTGTCCAGGATTTTCACTCACAACGTCTATGCGAAGGTGTTCAAGATCAACATGCTTTTCACTTGAAAGAGCCAGCAGCAGTTCATCACTTAATATGTAGTAGTTCAAAGCCAGCTCCTTAAGTCCATGACACTGGTCAGCAACACAAAGAATTCCTGGGGAACAAAAAAAAAAATTACTCTGAAAAAAAAAAATTGAGTGAATACGAGCCCAGTTGTTTGCTGTAAAGCTCAAGCAAGTACTAATTCTGTTGGCTTGAGCATTCAGGCCTATAACCCCAAACCCATGGCATATCATGAAGTTCTAGATATCCACATTCTTTTATGGTGTTTTGGCCATGAACATCAGTACAAGAAGCAAGGCTAATTAGCCACAGTCATCTTGAACCTGCATCTCTTTCTCCCCGTCTGCACCTCCCGGTGCAGTATTTCCACAGCGTTGAAGGAACAATTGAAATCAGGTAAGATTCAGCTGAAGTTGCCACTCTTCCCTTCCCTAATACTCCTTCCTTCTGCTTTTTATTTAAATGACCACCAGCAACCTGGTTTAAGGGCTACGCTGAAACAGAGCCTTCCCTGAACTAAGACATAAACAACGTAACTGCTGTTAACCTCCTGGAATACAAAGTACAGAGATTAAACCACCTTTAGTGGGCTCTGGGAGACTAGAGCAGGATTCCCCTTCCCTAGCACCAAGGTTTCAGGAGAAAGGGAGGTGAGGAGGGACCCAAAAGCCCTCTGAATTTCTGGCACTGCTGTGTTTTGAAGGGAGTAAGCCCTACACCAGCGAAGAGGAGCCAGTGCAGACCATACCAGATCTGGGCACACGAGGGCACCACAGAAACTGAAAGACTCTCAGTCTTGCACAAGTTTGTTAAATTCATACACACCGCATGTTTTTTGTTTTTGATGTAACTTCGAAGTATTAACAACTGAACTCAGACTGCCTTGTGAAACAGTTATTGACCACAGCTTCCATCCCACCAACCAGTTGCTGTTCACAGGCCAGAGATTTTGCACGTGTGTTCCCACAGACACCAGTTAGTTCAGTTTACGCAGCCGCCCACATTAAGCGGCAGACATTTGGTTTCGCTTAAAAAGAACTGGCAACAAACATCAAGTCCTTGGAACACATATTAAAGGCTGGCACTAATTTTGGAGGCTCTTCCTCCTCAAGGCCTATCATCAGAGGTACTAAAGCAGCTGAGGCTGTAATAAGGAATCCTCAGGATTCCAGAAGGCACGGTCAAGCGAGGAGCACCTCCACCTTCATTCATCCAACTCATTCAGTAACAGAAAAATATTATTCTTTGCCTTCCAAGGGCCCAAAGCCAAGACTAGGTCAATAAAAAGCCTCTACTCAAGAGGCTCAGAAGAGCACTAGAAATTTTATGAATAATTTGTTTCAAACTAACTCCTGACTATTTTTTAATGATATTTCAATTCCCCACTTACCAGCAGGAGACACGTGAGGACAGCTGCTCATTTTGAGCAGTTTTAGAGTATCACTGTTGTTAGCAACAAGAACCTTCAAGGAAGGATCATCTAGTGGTGTGTCATCTACCTTGATTGATGATAATGACTTGGAATTCACAAAAACTACCGTGAGTGCAGAAGCAAAATGAGCCTGTTTGGAGAAATTGGAGAAGGGGGGAAAAACGTATTAAAATAAGATTTAAGCAGAACAAGCAGAACCTCAAGTTTTACATGCACAGAAAATACAAAAATAATCACGTCTTAGGCATCTGCTTTCTTATGTAACAAAGAAAGGTTTACTTGAACATGGACATAGGAAAATCTCTTTGAAAATATGCTGCTGCATGTGACAAAAGCCATCTTTACACTCAGTAGTTAATTCATCCACTTTATCTTTTCACTGTAATAAAACAGGGATAAGTGGACATAGTGATGAGACTGAAGTATCTATAATTTATCTGCAGAAAAAAGCAGACACTTATTTTCCAGAAAGTAACTCTGCTATGACATACAGCATCACAGAAAAAAACCCTCCTAATTATTTTAACAATACATTCCAGCACATGGTATCTTTGAATCTAGAAATGAGGAAACTTGGGCCTTCTGAATTATTCCATATTTATACCATGACGTATCAACACCACTAAACTTAATGAATGGAACCAATGTTGAATTATTTTCCTAATACTAATGCATACTATAAATTAAAGGCACTTTGGCAATAAGTACACAGAAATTACCAGCGGCTGAATACAACCACAGTAAGAAGGCTGACATGGTTTAAGAGCAACTGAAGTCCCTCTAGTTACAGTGTGCAGAACATTACCTTAGAAACATTCATGAAGCTTGGTTTTGCTGTAGAAATCAAACCCAGTGTCTTGATAGAACAGTTCACCAACTGAGAAAGGATGTCACAGGCTGCTTCTGCTGACTCAGTACTGCTATCAACCTATCAATAAAAGCAAGTGAAAGATGAAGAAGTCATTCTTCATTAGGATTTAGAGAATGGCATCATGGACTCCCAAGCCTGCAAGTTTCACACCCACTCAGCTGTACTGCACGAAGCTGCACTTACCACAGGGACAAAGAGCAACAGGGATGAGAAATTTCAAGGCAAGAGAGTGTTTAGGAAAGTTACTATTAGACAGTTTTCCTGAGTTTGACTGCTGGGTATTTCTAGTAGGAACAGAGAGCTTAAACCTGAGCCTTCTCTTCAAATCACCTCATGCCTGCCTAAACAGCTGTAATTTGTATTGGAGTTATGAGAGCCTGGTATGTACACACCTTTAAAATGTTTATTTTAGACGCTTAGAGCCAAAAAAAAATAGATACACTTGAGCAAACTAATCCGTTTTACCTGCAGGGACACCACCTCTGCATCTTGAATAACAAACTGATTCTCAATTCCTCTATAAGCCTGGTGACTAACTTTGGACAAATCACTGCTCCACGTCACCTTCCTCCTCTGCAGTCATTAAAGACATTACAATGCCAATTCATTATAAGCCGTTATATGAAGTGCAGAAGTTTCAAGTGTTCAACAACTGATTAGCCACGAACTGCTGTGCAACCAAATCACAGTGTCTCCAAAAGCAAAACTGCTACCAGAGCTGAGAAAAAGCAGTTTCTGGTTTGCATCCTAGTTTTAGTATCAATCCTTTCTTCTGCTTTTCCTTCAGAGCACAGAGCTGTGACCTCCTCTAAGGAGAAGTGACTGAAGCACCTGTAATTCCAGCTACAGTCTTCTCAGATAAACAGAGGAAACTGTACCAAGTATTCAAGTGTGCATTTACGCAATCCTGACCCTACAAACACAGCCTGCATTTAAATTCAGCTTACTGTTACTTAACTATGTCCTTATGTCTGAACGTACGAGCACAACGTGGCGATAAACCATTGCAGTAGTTGCATTTTTAAACATTAAGACTTCCCAGCTAAGACACTCAAGCCAAGCAATACAGAGAAGCTCCACCCATTACACCCAGTAACGTGACTGACCAAGCTTCCATTCATTCCGGCCTTACCTTGAAGCTGACGTACTGCAGATGGTCAGCGTGCCTCTTGATAATCTGCTGAATGAGATCAGGATGTGTGGACTTTAGGTAAGAAGTAGCTGGCTGGCTAAGTTCAAATTCAAATCTCCTCCAGAGATCCGGGATGTGAAAAATCTCATTCCACCTTCGACAAACTGAAGACGCCCTGGCTCGATCTACTAACGGCAGAAACTGGAAAATGCGCAGGATAACGTGGTGTGGAAGGCTGCCCCAGTCCATGGAGGCGTGCAGGTCAGATTCACCAAACACCGAGCCATATAAACAAGTTTTCTGTTTTTTGTTTTTCTGTGATGCTTGAGGAGCTTCATTTTCAACCACCCCTTTCTGCCTTGCTTTCTTCATCGTGAAAGTTTCAGGTACTGGAACTATCCAATATATTCAAACAGCAGTTTCCTGAGAGGTCTCATGTACAGCAGGTCTCTAGAAAAAGAGAGGATTAGGAGATGCCGGGAGAGAAGGTAGGGGAAGCACAATGAGACAAGAAGTTACTAAAATTTAAACGTAACACCTTACTATGAGAAAAGGAATGTCCGTGAGTCAACATCCATCACACAGACATTAGCAAGGACCTTCTTTTTTGATACCTTTTTGTACAACTTGATTTGAAGCTGGAGAACTTGGGTTAGTTAATTTACCAAGTGAAGGCTCCTGTGTCAGCACGTCATAGTTTATAAAGCACTTTGTAGGAAAAAAAAAATATCTAACAGCAATTTAGTTTGGCCAATTGTGTATGTTTAAGTTTAAACTCAGCAGACAAACTATGTGATTTCTAGAAGAACTTTATTAAGTACAGAACCCATTTGTAAACTCCCTTTCTAAACACTGCTGAACTCAGAACAGACATGTTCAGAAGAGTCAGATTCAAAAGCTTTTCCTGCCTCCCCACTGCTTCGCTTTGTTGGGTTTTGGGTTTGCTTTGGATTTAAATCATGCCAGCCAGAGGAAAAGTGTTTGTACAACTAACTATGAAAAACTTCAGAGGCCACTTATTAAAACAGGGCAAAGAAAGTAAGGTTCCCATGCTGGTTTTC
>NW_010425271.1:47988-53583 GCF_000710305.1 Buceros rhinoceros silvestris
AGCAGGAGAAAAGGACAGTGACCCTGGAATACAGCAAACTGCATGAATGTACTTCACTGAGGAACGTCTGCCACACAAGCCAGAGCTCAGTGGAGAGCAGCAGGAGGAAAAGCTCTGCTTTCACACGCTGAAGCAGAGCAACCTACTCAAGTCCTTTCTAGATTGAATTCTGTTATTCAGCCAATTCCCATCTACTCTCTTAACTGTTTCAAATGCCACTTCATTTTACAGTGGGATGAGGTCCCTTCTCAAACATCCTACCCATTAGGTGTTCGGGCAGACCTTATCTCTTCCCAGTCATTCTGAAGCTGAAATTTCCAAAGCAACCACGTGTTCTCCAAGAATGAACAGCACCCGTTATCTATTTTAACTGAACAATCTTCCATGGCAACCCTCACAGCATGCTTTTTCTGGACCGAAAATTTTCCATAGTACCTTCATTATGGGGAAGGAAAAAAAGCCCCAAATCCAGAAACAGCTGCCAAAATACAGACTATACATAAATACAGACTATACATAAATACAGACCAACACACTCCAGAACATGGCAGTATTTCTAAACCACACACTAGTGTTATTAATGTAATGAAGATGCAGCTCAGCATGAATAAATCTTTTGCTACTAGACCGTTTGATCACATTACCATCCACAAAACCACGTCTTATGACTTTGGAGCGCTTGAAGTCACACAGTGAATGGACACTCTGAAGCGTTGTGTGTGGGCGTAGTCATTAAGCACGACATAACTCTCCCCTCCAGTTGCTCACAGGCTTGCTAACTTTAGCAAAGGCTAAGTATCTTTTGAGGCAAATACCTGCTGTCTTTTCCCTCCTAACTCCTTGCAAGGATCGACATATTTAACTACTGCCTAAAACTAAAGTCCAGAACAAGAAATGAAATCAAACAAATGCTGTTGCCTGAGAAGCTTCTCTATGCTTTTGCTGTTCTCGTGCAAATCTGAAGCATCTTGGTGGCAAAGGCTAAGTATCTTTTGAGGCAAATACCTGCTGTCTTTTCCCTCCTAACTCCTTGCAAGGATCGACATATTTAACTACTGCCTAAAACTAAAGTCCAGAACAAGAAATGAAATCAAACAAATGCTGTTGCCTGAGAAGCTTCTCTATGCTTTTGCTGTTCTCGTGCAAATCTGAAGCATCTTGGTGCAACATAAGTTTCTGATAAAAATAGCAATTTTCACTTTCTTACTTCGAACTTATTTCAGCTGCAGCTGCCTTGGCTCCTACAGAGAAATTCTGGCATGTGAGACCTACCAGAAAGATTATTTACTGTGAAAACGTGAATGCTTATTTCATTCTGCATACTTACACTATGAACAGAATGTATTTAAAAACAAAACCAAAGTTATAGTTCCATGAGATAGAATCCAGGCAGCATTCAACGACTGGTTTACATGCACACATACCTCCAAAGAATGTGGAAGTTCCTGCCAAGTTACCAGCACCTTTCTGGTATCTGAACATCCATCCCACTGTTGAGTCATCCTGTATGTGTGCATGGATTCCTTAACCAGAAGGCAGGGACGGGTCCCAGAAGATGAACTGACCTGTGAAGCCACCGACCAAAGAAAAACTGTTCCGCAATGTCTGGGAGACCCGGGGGAGGGACTAAAATAAGCTTTGGAAGAAAGACTGAGATGAAAGTACACACTGCGCTAGAGGGCAGATGTGGAAGTAGAACAACAGCAATTACTCCTCCCAAACTTTATCTGAAAACTATTTTTTAACTAATGGGAAGGTCTAAGTGTTGGCACAAATCTAGTTTTTGCATTATCTACAATTTTAGTCACATCAGTACTTGTATGCAACACAGATACACCTCTGGATTCTTGTATATTACCTAAAGAAATTGCAAACCTGGTTCATTTTTTTTTTTCAGCTTACTATATACCAAACCCACATGAATCAGAACAGTTACATGTAAAGACATGACTGTTTAATATTTTAAAATGTAAGGACTCTTAGCTTTAAAAGTTACTCCCTTTTACTCCAGAAGTATGTTTACTGCATCATGATAATCTTGACAGTAAACAAACTATTTTGGCTAATTACAATTCTGGCTAATTTCTATCTGGGGAAAAAAAATACAGAATAAAATAAATAAATACTGGAGGTGTATGAATATCCTCCCAGATACTAACATGGGAAAAACCACCTTGTATCTTAGTTTGAAAGAGTATCTTGGTCTGCTCAAACAAAGTACATCCAAAACCTCCAAGTTCAGTTACTCTGCTTATATTATTTGAAGATGGTTTAATGGAAAGCTACAGGAACAGCCACACACATCCTACTACATCATGATAGATTCATAATGAAAAAGTAGATTCAGAAAATGAAGGCGTTTACAAAGTGTTGTGTTCAACCAGCAGTAACATCTTCAGACACCTTCTAAGGCAGAACTTTGTTACTGTTCTTTAGAAGTTGGGAGACATGATGCTTTCGATTCTCTAGGGTCCTATTATCATCTTTTGAAAAACTACTCAGCATCAGCTTTACAGGTGTAAAGTTGAACGTGGGTGTAATACACGTGTAACCACGAACATCACAAGGGAAGCAGCACCCGTCTCCTAAGCAAAATCAAACTCAAGTACTGAAATCTACACAAGTCATGCTGTTGCTCAGCTCACACAAAAGAAAACTTAAGAGCTGCCTAGTCACCCTTGTCTATAATTAGAAAGTTGATGTTCTTAACTGTTAACAGATGGCATCTGAAGAAGTTAGTAATTTATGGTGGCCTTTTACTGCACGTATACAAGTATTACGTGTTCTCCTGGGAAAGGAGCAGACTGTTCCTTTGCTAACCTGCACAGCACATCGTCTGCAAAAGTGCTGTCGCCTTCTAACACCTCAAAGGGAGGTTTGGAATGATGTGTGCACAGAGCACATAAATAACATTATAACAGAGCACAAAAGGCTGAGATGCAATTTAAAGATTCAACACAGAAGTGTATGAAGTGGAAGTTTACAAACCGCATGATGTGTTTTGAAGCTGCTTTCTTACCTGATGAATGCTTCCAAATCACAACAGGCAATAAACGAGTGAACTGAGGCAGCTGCAGCCATGGGGCACTCACGAGCATCTGTCTGCTTTCCCCTCCTGTCCAGATAAAATGCCACAAAAACCTTTTGTTAGTTTTGAAAAAAATAAACCTTGTATTACACCCCACACAAAAACAATAGCAAAATACGCTGACAAATTCACACGTTTTTTGTGCCTTAGTGCAGGAGCTCGAGGGCATCACGTTCACACAAGGCAGGTTGTCCCACGTGGCAAATACTGTGTCATCGCTAGAAAGGTGAGGTCAGATTAAGTATAAAACCAATGGGAAACAAGTGTTGCAACTGCATGTAGGTTGGGCTGGCCAACAGCACAATGTAAACATTAAGTTCTTTAGTATTTGCTTTATCATCACCATTAGTAGTGACCTTTGGTAAAGAGCTGTCTACAACTACTAATGTAATCCATGAGTCATGGAAACAGAAAATAAACCCAAAATGCTTTTTCCTGCCTTTTCCCCTTCACTGGCAAGGCTGTTGGCCTGGCAAACATGACAGATGATGAAAACAGAGGCCACATGGCACTGCCTCCTTCCACCCAGCGTGAGCCGCCTGGTCTCCACCCAGCACAGCCCTGGGTGCACCGTCACTTGGCAAGGAGTGAGAAAGGAGCTTCAGTCCATCAACAACAAACCACCTGGCCAGCAGCCTCCTCCCTCTCTGCGAGCTCCCTGACAGCAGAACAGTCCTTGCTCATGACAAACTTACTAAAGCTCTTGTTAACAAAAAATGATCCATCAGGTGTACGGTCAACGAATATCCCAGGCCACAAGAATCATCTAAAGCAGCTTGAACCACACTAGCTCATGTAAGCAGAAACAAAAGTACCTAGTTATGAGAGATGCAATCAAATACAAGCTTTTTATGTAAATAACAGGGAACTGCTAGTCTAAGGTAGTTACCCAAGTTATTATCAAAGATAAACAGCAGCAACACAGTTGTTGAAATGAAATACTTTAGTAATTCATGAGATTTAGCAAATCTGTAGCCTCATTTGTGTTTAGCAAACTGTCAAATATTGGAGCGCTACCCTATACAGCTGTTTTCCTCTGTAAACTCCTTGACTTCCACGTCCTGCGATCCAGAACTCTGCACAGCTGCCTGGTTATCCTACTGAAACCAACTCAAACCCACAAAAAACAACAGGGATCCAGAAAATGTCAAGTTAAGTGACTGTTTCTGCGGCTTATGGTAACAGAACCATAAAATTCTGCTAAAATTAAGACGTTAAAATCTTTCTCATGACATGGGGTTTCTGGGAGGGACTCTGAAAAGTGGTCAGCAGCAGCTCAGTTAAGCTGGTTGCTGTTCACCACCTCCCATGCCACCATGTCAGCAGCAAAAAAGAGGTTTTACTACTATAATTCAACATATTACACATTCAAACCACAAAGAAACAATTGCTTCCTCTGATTTGTAGATTCCCCTTTCAGTTCTCAACACCAGGACTCTGCAGGAATTAATAACACAATATAAAATCTGGTTTCTAATAGAAACAGTAAAACAAAACCAACCCCAAATGACAACAAATCCAACAGATCTGAAGTTCCTAGGAAATAAAAAAAAAAACCTTTCAATTAACTAAGCTTGGAAATCCAGTGGGATAAAGCAGGCATCATGATAATTCAGTTTTAACTTTCTAACACTTGGAAAATCATGTTTATAGATCTGCCTTTAGCAGCTGAAATACTTGTCACATTAATCACAGCGTCTGTGAGAAATGACAGCTCGGTGACAGAATCACAGTCACCCACTCACAACGTTAAGGAATTCAGAGTCCATCTGGGGAAGGAGAGCAGCAGATCCCCATCAGGAGACCGGCAGCATTGGAAAGGTGTTGGCAACAGCTGATGCAGCCTCAAATTCAATTGCTGAGTGTATTTCCAAACGGAGATTAAAAATACATTTTAAGCTTAAGTCTGAGAAGATCTAGTCCTTCAGTGTGATGAGCTCCAAGATTAAGGTTTTTCTTCATTTAGGATGAAGCGATCTTTCAACGGGTGGCAGCTTTGCTTCTCAACATGATTTTTTTTTAATGCTCATTTTTCTTGAAACTGAACCTCTGAGCCTCTCTCAAGGGATTTATCTCACTTTTAATGTTTATGACAAAACCTCAGACACCTAAAAATAACAGCAGTCAGCTGAACATCTTAATGCTTGCTTTAGTTCTAACTGAAGAAACACAAACCTATTCTAGAGTTATTTAGGGGACAAAATTTAGCAAGTCATGTTCTACTGCTGCTCTATTTTTAGAGGAAAGCCACCCCCACTCGAACAGCTTTTAGACCATGAACACCACCCAAGACTTCCCCTATTTTACTAAATGCCACAACCGAAGCTCCACAGCTCTAAGAGCTCTCCTGAAGGCTTACCCAAACCCGTTACATGGCAGAAACCCCCCCAAACCCTCTTTCCACAGGTTTTCCAGAAACGTTTCTCCCGATTTTCAAGCCTTTCGAGCTCTTTTACATCAGAAAACCCCCTTATTCTCTCCACAGTCTGCCCCGAGCATCGCCAGCA
>NW_010425271.1:53730-54033 GCF_000710305.1 Buceros rhinoceros silvestris
GGGCCCCGCCCAGCGGACTCCAGCGGGGGGGGGAGCCGACGACAAACCACAACAAACCCCTCCTGCGCCGAGAGGTGCCGAACTGCTCTTCCTGCCGGAACCCTCAGCACAAGGGCTCCGAGTGAAGGCGGCCCAGAGGTTTCCTCGCCAGCTCTCCCGAGGGGAGGCAACACGGCCGGGCCCCTGACCGCCGCCCGGGGCGGTGACCTCCCCTCAGGCCGAGGTTTCCGAACGCCACACGTACGCGGGAGCCCCGCTGAGGTCAGGCTCCCTCACGGCTCACGGAGAACTGAGGTCTCCAAG
>NW_010425272.1:0-3702 GCF_000710305.1 Buceros rhinoceros silvestris
CCCCTCTTGGCACGGAAACGGCTAGGAGAGCTTAGTTATCACGCCCAATTCTAGACGAAAACTCACGGCAGCGACAGTTCAAAGTTTGTGGTTCTTCCCTCAGGTCTGGTTTCGATCTAGTCCCTCGGCAGAGCAGGTTCGTGGGAGCTCTCCTTGCATGCTGCTGCCCGGGAGCTCGAAGAGCGATCCGGGATGGGGGGCTACGCCTTCAGGCTTTCCGCTTAGCTCGGTAGCCAGCAGTCTGGGGGGAGACCTCCCTGGTGCAGGGGCGGAAGTCGGAGAGAGAACACTCCCCCCGGCTGCTGGGTTTTATAACCTTAACACGTAACATTGCACCTGACTCTCTTAACCAATTAAATGCAGAATCATCACACTTGCATGGAATAATTCCTATTCGTCCATTAACCAAAACAAGGAAGTTTCAGCTCAAACCAGGAAGTTTAGCTCAAACCGGGACAACAGGACAACAGAAATTGCATACCTTTGCAGCTGTAGTGCTAAACCAAATGAATACCAAACTCAAGCCAGCTACATAAAGATTAATAAATTGCCACTTGGTTACCTGATTGCAAAAGTATTAAGACTCATAATAAGTGTTTCTCTTAGTGGGATAACTAAACATGTTGTCAAATATCATATGGAATGTATGGCTTGGGTTTTAAAAATGATTTTATAACAAAATAATCAAAAGTATTTTGGGAAAATTAAAAGAGAAACCAGAACTTGTAAAAAAAGTTCAGAATGAAACGTAGTATTTTTAATTATTTCTCCATTATGTGTATGAGGAGGCAGTTCTAATACAAAAATAATAACATCCACATCATATATCAGATTTTTAAATACGATTGTTTTATTTGCAGTACATACTATAATTTTTTTTCTTACATGGTAAAACTGTAAACAGTTTTTGTAATTTGTAATTTTGTAATTTGTAATATAAATATTTCTCACATAAAATAAGTTAAAAATTAAATTTAGGTCAATACTATTATCCAGTTTTATAGAGAATTTGTATGAGGATATAGATACACAAAAGGAATCGGTTGCTTAGGATTATGTCAACATTCATCACTGTGCAAAATTAGTCTAAGGCCAAAGAAACACTCAAGTCCCACCTAAAAACTGGTAATACAATGTAAGCAGCTTTGGACACTCACAGCTTTGTAGATAAGGGTGAATTTCATGCACAGATCTAAAGATAAATTGATTTGGCAACATACTCATATAAAATAATCTTCCTAAGAGAATACAGAAGAATAAACAAATGGTTTAAAAATGGAACTTATCAGTCTTTACCAACAGTACAAAACAAAAGGCAAAGGCACTCTCCCAAGTAACAGAGGATATAAAACTGTCAGAAAAAGGAAGATGAAATAATGATAGAAGCTGAAGAATTCCTTCCTCTGTCTCTCATCCACAACTAAAAAATACTATTAAATGAAAACCTGGTTTAGCACTTTTTTCTTTATATAAAAGCATATAAACAGGCATGCAAGAAGTCACTAGGTAAGGATTTGTGCTGAGATGTACTCAGAATAAAATAAGCTCATAAAAGGCACTTAAATCATAGGGGTTTAAAAATGTATTTCTTGTCCTTTCTACCCTAGAACCTGTTTGCTCATAATCGAAGAAATACATAAAATGGTATGGAAGATTGCTTTTGTAAAATTGTCAGTGTTGGGCATTGAATCATAATATTTGTTTTATCTCTTAACCTTAGCCACAGCATGTGAAGAGGTAAAGTAGATTAATGAAGGGAGATTTGTATAAGAGTCCTTTAATTCCTCTTACGGAATGAATAGTATTTTGATGATGTTTTAGGATGTATTTCATTGCTATGAAAAGGGCAAGAGGCAAAGGCAATATTTCACAGTTTGACTGTCGTCTCCAATCAAAATTTTCAATAACTGCAATGAAGAGAGTTCTGCTAACGCTGCTCACCTTTGTTCGAGGGACGATAAAAGGACTACATGTGATTGTATTGCTTATTAAGCCCACTAGTGCAAGCCACCGAGTCTTTGTTCTTGGTGTCTAAATAGAGGTGGATTTCACCTGGAGGCAACTTTGGCCTTTTGTACCAGCAATTATATTATTACAAAAGATGAGTTTTACAGATGGACTAAATCCCATCTAGAATCTTCACCCAGAAAAAACAGCACTGCTGTGTCTTGTTCAGAATTTTTCTATTCTCGAACTGACATCCTAGGTGTGTACTTGAAAAACATCTTTGATTTTACATCTACAATAAGCATAACACAATTTAAAAGCATAGATGCACCAGTTTAATTTAGAAACTGCTGCTTTTATTAAATTTATCTACTTTCCCCTGCAGCTTTACATCAATATTGACTTCAAAGTGCTAGTAGCTTGCATTAAATTGAATTACTTTCTCCTGTAATTTGAGAAGTAATGAGGCAGCTACTAAATGAAGCTGTTGACAAAACAAGAGCAGAGGCTATTAAAAATTACACGTCAAAGTATGAGTCATAAACAATGATGGTTAGTGTTCAAGGGTGGTTTCTGAACAAAATTGTGCAACCACCACATAACAAACAACTCTCCTCACTCATCTTTTGTGTGCATCTACGCGAATGTGAATTCTACCCGATTAATTCTTTTATGTCTGTTCTGTTTCAAACAGGTTATATAATGATGCTCTGCACATTGTATCTGAGCATCTTCCAGTAATACATCCGGTAGTTGCTATGGTTAAATTTTAGGCTGTCACTTTTGTTCTTTCACTCTCCCCAGAGAGAAATGGAGCTTCTTATTACAGCAACATTTTTGTTTTGGTGTGATTTGGAATGGCCTTTCCACAGAAAAGTTGTCTTGGATTTATAAACATACATATACATATGTTAAAAATATTGCCATCAGTACAGGAAGCAGAGCACGAGTACAATGTATTTTCTACATTTTTCATTGCTTCAAACATTGCATCGTTCACAATAGCTGGAGTTTTTCAAATTCTAAAGCCATTATACCTGAAGTTGATTTTCTTGAATTTCTAGTAATCCTTTGCAAAGATGCAGAAATGGGAAAATGTGTCCCAGTCCTTTTATCAGGTTAAATAGACTTGCCTACTAAAAACCAAATAATTTGAGCATAATTTCCTTTGATCTTGAGCTTGACTTCTGTCTTCCTTGGATTGATTGTTAATTTCATGCAGGAATTGACTTTACCTTTGCAAGCGGTCGTTTGGTTGTAGTATTGCAATCCAATATGATGGGGTTTTTTACCAGTAGCACATGATCAACTGAACATTGGACATACAACTTTACTGAAAATCTTCAAGGGAGGAAATGGTTGCACGTATGAAGGGATGAATGACAGAAGAGAGAATCCCCTGAAAATGTGGTACTTTTCAGGTGTGTTTCCCTTTCCAAATTGTGCAGGACAGCAGGTTTGATTTCCTGTGGTGTTATGGTTTCAGGACCAAATGTCTATATCACATTTTTACCAACAAGGAAGTTCATGTCATTTGCCAGTTCTAGTTCACGTCATATATCAATAATCAGAAAATTGCTGGAAAGCTTTACATACACTTTGCAAGCAGGGCATTCAAGATAGCACCTATGTGCATGGCTTCAACCTTGGTTCCGTCAAAGGGTGCATCTTCTGAGAACCAGTAATACACTTCAGTGTATACAGAAAGACTCCCAGTGCAGGTGTGAGGTGTCCTGGGTTAGCCAAAACTTCCCA
>NW_010425273.1:0-14035 GCF_000710305.1 Buceros rhinoceros silvestris
TTGTAAGGATACTTCTAGAATTACACTTCTCTTGCACAAGCTCGAGCTCACAGTCAGGACTCGTTTTGCAAAATCATTTAGCAGATATTACCAAAGAGAAACCCCTCCATGTCCTCATCACTTGCAAAGCCACTAGAAGCTTCTCTTAGTAGCATGTCTGGCTTATTAAGCCTCTATCACTGAAAAATACTTCTGAGCTGGAGACTCCCACACAGGAAGAGAAGGTTAGTTACCAGTGGTCAGAAATTCAGCCATTTCCAAAAGTGTTTTGTATTTTTTCCTCCAAGCAGGGACAGTTATTTCCCAGTTGCCAAGGCTTGAATGTTCCACTTAAAGGTTTTGGGAGGACACAGCTAGTTTTTGAGAATCTGTGGACCCAGTCTGTCCACAGACATCACCACGTAGTTGCCATCAGTATTAAAATGTAACTTTGAAAGGCAAAAAGTTTTGGTAACTGTGAGAGACTAAAAGAAAACAACTTGGAAAAAAGAGATGAGAAGCGATGAGAAGAGAACTACTGACCCCTAGTGTGATGGGAACTCACTGCCACTCCGGCTGCCAGACCCCAGCTCACACCTCAGGCAAGGCAGCAATTGCATCTGAGCGGATCTGGGTGGTATGAGGAAAGGGAGCACGTTACAGGGCTTTTTTTTTTTTTTTTTTTTTTTTTTTTTTTTTTTTTTTTTTTTTTTTTTTTTTTTTTTTTTTTTTTTTTTTCGTCAATACAAAGCTATTTCATGTGCTTAACTCTTTAAGAAAAAGGAAAAAACTCCTCTTGTAAAATAGTAACTCCACAGAGAGTAAGAAATCTGGACTAGGTTTTTAGAAAAAAGTCCTTGTTGATACCCGGTTTTCAACCCGATTTGGATCTTTAATCCACACCTCACTGTGCCAGAAATGGAAATGGTGGCCGAAGGGCAGCACCACACACCTGTGGGCCCTGGAAGCCAGACCAAGGCTACGGAACGTGAAGAATTTAACTCTGATCACATTTACAACTTGGTTTAGCTTTCAAGAAACACCTTCCAGAACGATACTGAGTATTTGATTATTTAACAACACTTATGTACGAGGCCCCAGCATGTTTTCATACCAGATTTTACAAGCAGCAACCTTGTTTCACCTCCTTTTCTAACAAGTTTTTCTTGTGAAAGGTTTAAATAAACCAGCTCGAGCCTGAACAGAAACAGGCCATTTGTTGAACACTTCATCAAAGCTATCTGTGCTTCTACAGGTGTAGAAGCTGCAGCTTTACCTGTAAGACTTTTTGATATCATCTGAAGTGGCGTTCTTGTCCAGCCCCAGCACGTGGTACAGCGATTCTCCCGAGGTAGAGAGCGAGCGTTGCCTCTGGTCTGCCATCGTGAACCAACCCGAGCAGAGAACTAGCCCCTGCCAAAACAAGATTAAGGAATGTTAAACAAAAAGAACACAGACCTCATTAATCAAATCATCCTTAAAACTAGAGTTTGCGCGCAAGAATTCATCTTTTGTAAGGTCTAACGGTGCTTTGAAAAGGCTCATAACACACGTGGAAGTTAAAAACTTACAGCACTCAGTGAATTATCGGAGATAACAACCATGACGTTTCCAGCTCCCCGCCAGGCACCCTGGAATCCCTGCGGCACATCCCTGACCCGTCTTTACAAAACCCAACATCAACAGCTGAGCTATGGCTACGTACGTAACACGCACCTGAAGTACTCCGTCTCCTTCCTTATTATTAAGATAATTTCTTTGTGATAACACCTATAGAAACACCCTGCCCACAGCGAGGTTACTGTTACGCCAAGGCTGCCTTTTTGCACAGCGCTTGCACAGGGGCAAGCAACTCCATCGGCGTTTTCAACTGCAGACATTCTGTTACCTTAAAAAATACCAACGAAGCAAACCTCCATGCACCTCCCAAATCCCAACCCCAGCCCCCCGCCTCGTCACTGACAGCAGGTGGAGCAGAAGCCTCCAGACACACCCAGCCCGACCAGGGCTGTGTACCCGCGATGAAGGAGGGAGCTGCCCACTCCGAGAGGAGGAGATCTCCCCTCTCGTCACATACAGTGGTGGACTGAACATTGAACACGTGTTCTAGCTAAAGCCACGCTCTTTGAACTTGGCTTCACCTCCTGCTCCAAATTCAGACGGGAAAGACCCCCGTGGTGTCCCCTGTGCCACGCCACGGCCAGGCATGGGGATGTCCTCTCACCGCCCATGGAAGGGGATTAGCACTGGCCGCTCTTCAGCTGCAGAGCTGCGGCGAGGATGAGCAGCCAGGAGAAGGCAACTGGCTATTTCTGGATTAGGTCATTACAGTTAGCCTACACCAGATTATGTAGTCTTTGAAAAAGATATTTAAAGCACCAGACTTTTCTAATTTAACCCTTTATCTTATATAACAAAGTTAATAATGTCAGCTTTTAAAAGGCTGCCTCTCAGGCTGGTTCTTGGTGCGACTCCACATCGTGGAGATGCTTCACAAAACCCACTACTGTGTCTGTCCCGCTCACGGGTGTCACTGTGTGCGGGTGGGACTAGTGGGCAAGGACGTGGACAGCGACACTACAACTTCCTTCCTTCTCAGGGCCTGCTGTTACTCTTCTGTGTCTACCCTCACCAGCTTTATAGAAGTTTAACCCTGGGCACCATGTCCGGTTTCTTAGACTGGAATACACTGGCTAAACTAGGAAACTCTCACCTAATTTCCTTCAAGCCATCACTGGCAGCTCTGGTAAGCTGAATTAAGAGCTACCTAATAAGGAAGATATAAATTAAGAATAAGAAAAGGTGTAAAGCCTAATGCTTTCACTAGGAATTCAAAATACGCCCCAGATTAGGACAGTGAGGGTGTGGGTGGGGAGAGAAAATCTTTTCTTTTCTTTTAAAAGAATCTGTTCAGCTACCAGAAGGTTCCTGTATGAGAGGAAAATTATCAAGTGCTGCAAGACACAATAAAACCAATTAACTTACTGGGGTACAATCTGATTCAGTGAAAATAAGAGAGTATTTTGGGACAGCAATCCCACTCGCAGGAACAGGCTAGACACCACCCTCCGGGACAGGCTTTTCCCAGCCGCAGCCCCCTCCGCCCAAGCGGTCCCAGCACTGAGACCAAAGACTGGCGATCCTGCTGTCAATCCGGTAATCTAGCTAATCACACAGGCCTGCTCCCACCGCGGCCTGGGCTCCCCACGCAGCTCCTCCTGCTCCCCGACCGCCACCGCTGCCTCGCGGGGCGCTCTCCAAGCTCTATCACGCCAGTCCCCCATGAGCAGCACCCTGCCAAGGGCAGCGCGTCCATCGCTACTGCGCTTTGCCAGGGACCTGCGGGATTAATGCAAAGTCAAGGCAGGAAAAAAAAGCAGCTGGTTGAGACTGGACACATTCGTTCAGCTCTTCCCCAGATATTGCTGCAAGCTGCAGCTTCGAAGGCACTGGGAGCACGGGTGTTGTTTCAGCTCTGTAGCTCTGTTTGGGTGTAACAAGCTTCCGTTAACATCAGCCCAAGGTGTCCTTGGGGCACAGATGCTGCAGATCACAGGTCCATGCTACGTTCTGCTTAATAAAATCCCCAGTGTTAAACCAGGGCCAATCTGTTTAATAAAAATAGTTTGGTTTGATCCAGGTGATGTCTGTCAGTCCACAGGCTGCCTGTCACGAATAAAGATGGGCACGGGAGTAAAATTCCACACTACTGCAAGCTTTAATCGCTTTGATCTGAGCAGCTCGGGGCATCTGGAGTCCGGTGTAATGGGGTGCCTGTTCCTCAGAACCGGTATGAACTGGACCCGCCAGTCTCAGCAGCGGACAAGGAAGGGGAATTCATCCGGGAAGCTTGTTGTTTACGGGAACAACCGAGCAGGGTTACTGGGAACACCACCTTTGGCTTTTCAGAGAGCAAACAGACAATAAAGGTGCGAGTTATCTAAGCTCAGAGCACTTCACGACCAGGGTATCCTCTCTCCTGCTGTTTTTACAAGTGGCTCCAATTCTCGGCACTGAAAGCTGCTCTGTGTCTTTACAAAGCGGCGTATTCAGCAGCAACAAGCCATCTGCTGCTGCTCGGACCAAGCAGGATGCCCTGAAGAGGTTTCTCTGGAAGGCTGTGAAGGAAGGTAATCCCTGGATTAAACAGCACGGTTTTTAACCAGCTGTGTACCAGAATACCCAGCCTTTGTCAGCTCCACTATGAAAAACAACTGCTTTCAGCATGACCTCGTAAGTGTAATTTGGTCCCACCTTGCTGAGAAAACAGGGATTAAACCCAACAGGTTTTATGGAAACCAGCCTGAACATTTCAAATACATCCACAGTAAGTGGAACCTTAGAAAGACCAACTTTCTTCTCCAGTTCCCAAAGAATCCGAAGGAGTTTCATGACACTGGTGATATCGCAGTTTTTGTCAGGTCTGCTGACCCTTTGGTAAGTTGTATTTAACTAATTAAAATGGCAAATTATAATTACAGCTAAGAAAATCAAATAGTTCTCTGCCAGCTTAGGGAATTAAATACTCACCCAACGAATGCCAGCCCCAAAAAGGGTGATAGCAGACCTGATGGTCAGGAGCAGGGCAGGAGGACTAAAACTCCACCTGCCCTCAACACAAGAAGCTGCCAAGAATTTAACTGGGACAGCGAAGGGGCGGGGGGTCAATTTTTCCAAGGAAACATGCTGACCTACACAGCAGGATGGAGGGTGGTGGAGAAAGAACCAGCTTGCACCAGTCAAGGGCTGGAGGGGTAATTTGATTGATGCTATGGACAACAGTTTGGTGCCGTTAGCACCGAAAGCAGGTGGCAAGTGGTGCTTTTCATTTCTCTTCAAGGCTGACGCAGTACATGTTTATTCATTAACAAACCTCTGAAAGCCACCGAGTTCCGAGTTGCCCAAAATACCGCTTTCTGCATATCCAGTGACTGTGTATTTTTCCATGTGAGTCACAGAGGCCAGCCACTCACTCAGGTTCCCTCGCTGGAGGAGACGGGCTGCTGTTCGCAGAGTTAGGGCTGCTCAGCTCCACTGACAGCCATCGGAAGGGGCAGAGGAAACCAATGCTCACTTTAAAAATACTACCACAGCAGGACACTGGGGGCAATCTTCACTACAATTTTGATTTTCTTAATACTTGCAGAAGTTTAAGTTACTCAGAAACAAAATTTAAAAGAAAAAAAAAAACACATCATAAACAATGTGCCAACACACAGGCCTCCAACCACGTGCTGCTCACGGAACTTCCAGCAAAGTTCTGGCTTCACCATGGGGAATCTGGCTGTCAGTAAGTCCAACAAGGGAAATCCTGCTATAAGGGACAGAATCTACCACCTCCTGACCTGGTAAGTGACACTTGTCCAGGGGACACAGGACCGTGGAGGGTCATTAAACTCAATAGATACTCACTATCCAAACTGCAACAAGTTTGGGTGAAACCAGAACGAAAGAGCTTCTGGCTTCTGGATGGTTCCATACGTCACCAGCAGCACAGAGCACTCCCCAGAAGGGCAGATAAGAAACCAGAGGAGTGAGAAAGACCAGCCCAAAGCCACACTGGAAGTGCAGGACAGGAGGGGGAGAGGTAGCACAGCCCAATACCACTGAGGCAATACCACTGATACCTGCAAGAGGCTTCGAGAGCAGCCCTCTGCAAGGGCGGCTTCGCCAGCACACGAGCAGCGACGGAAGGCCCGGCTTGGAAACGGAGCTGGGCCAGCTCTGACTACAACAATGTCTAGCTGCTGCTCGACAACACACCTGCAGGAAGCACCGGAGTGTTCTAGGAAAGACTTGGGTTCTCAAAGCATTTCTGGTTACTGACTCTAAAATACAATATCAGTTAAGTTTAAGTTTTTCACGGATTTCCAGTGCAGACCAGCTGCTGGTCTTAAATCTTCAGCTACACTCTGTCTCAACCAGCATTTACTAGAAAAGTCTAAATAAAACCACCAAGCCAGAAAACACGTTAGTAAATATTGATTGATCACAACAACGAAACGGCACCACTGGCCTCCACATCCTGTCCATCTGTCCCGACTCTTTGAGAGTCATTCTCACAATGTGGTATTTTTTGAGGGTGAAAAAAAAATCATTTTTAAAGGGGAGAGGAGAGAAACAGATACAAGCTTGTATCATCAAGAGAAAATCAAGGTGTTTTAAGCTTGGCTTCAAGAGGTATTTGAGAGTTCTGTAAGAAACACAGAAGAGCTGTGTCTCCTCGGCATTATTTTGCATTTAAATGAGTAGATTTTTTTTTTTAGCTACATGAAATCAAAAACCCCAGCACTTACCTGGTATCTAGCTCGAATATCCTAAGAGAAGTGGTAACAGCCTCCACACGCCTCTCAAACTGAATCTCCTAAAGACAAAACAAAAGCAGATCAGAGGTTCACTAACTCATCTGTGGAGGGCTCGCTGCAGAGTTAACATCACGTTGTGTTATTAGACGATCCCTCGTAATAGGCTAAAGGAGAGATGGGAGAGAAATAACAGAGACGTGGCCTTCTGTACTTACAGAGACCACATTTCAGTGGCTGCATTTCAGTATTTTCTCTACGTCTTCACACAAATACTGCCTTGCTGTGAAAGTCCAGAATAAAACACAAGTATTTTCACTGTCCAGAATACTTTATACTACCCCCAAGTCTCCACAATGTAAATGCTTATCTTCAGAATTTATTACCTGTCAAAGTAAATTACAAGTATTTTAAAGATTCAAGGGCTCTGTGCTCTTATCTGTAGCGTCAGCCTCTTCTCCCAAACCTTCTACCATGTGAAAAATACACACTTAGTTAAAGCAAAGACACCAGCACAAAGGAATTCATTATTTGAGTAAGATTTTGGACTTTTTCAACTTGGGCATTGGTGAAATATCTGTATTTAGAACAAGAACCCTAAGGCAGCTGAGCTGCCACAGCGGGCTGTGAGCTCCGGTACGGGCGAGGGGAGCCACGGCAGAGCCAGGCTCTGCCACAGCCCAGGGAGGTTTAGTAGCAGGACAAATAGATGTTGTTTTTTTTAAATTTCCACAGAAAACCAGTATTGGCTGCACAGCGCCTTTCCTCACAAGTTACAGCAGCACTGCCACTAAGGTGAAGGAGGTGTGCGAGCACACGGAGCAGCTGATGCCACTATGCCCTGCCCAGTGCCCCTCTGCTGGGCATCGAAATCGTTCATGTGCTTGAACTGCAGAGCAGCACCAGCTTGTCTTGCCAGGACACATTTCCATCCAGAAAGCACAGTTTTCTCCTATTCACATTCCCTTGTCCCAAGGCAGGTTACCCAGAGCAGAAAGCCTTGCTTTGGTGTACAAGGAGAAGGAGAACCTGAGGTGACCCAGCAACGCAACCCCCTTCGTTCAGCAGTCAAGGCAAAGTCAGACGGTCACTGCGGATCACCGATCCCGCAATCATCAGAGGAAAAAGGGGCTAGGGGAACCTAGGAGATCCCAGAAGGTGCTATGAGGAAAATCACTGCAAGAGATCAAAATATTTCTGATGAAGCAGGTCTGGGATCATCTAACCCATGCCGCTAACCACAAAGTCACTTATGCGTTAAGTTACCAAACAATAAACTCCATGAGTGGGACTTAGAGCAGCTTCTACCCAGCAAGCCATCGCTTCACCGTCACCCAAACCCTTCCACAGCTCCCACAGAACAAGCTCTGAACGCGCTTGAGACATAGACTCCCTGTTCACTTACACCCTACGTCTGCCACAAACCCGAAGGCTTTGGTGGGGCAAACAGAGATGCTGGAACACACCCAGTAAGCTGCTGGCATTACTGACCACAGAATTTGTTTTACACAATCTGGAAGAAGCTGCCTGATGTTAGCAGCACATCCACCAAGGGGAAGATGGAACCGCCCCACGGGTAAATAATCAGCCTAGTGCTGACGGCTCTGTTTAGTTCGTGTGCTAGATACCACCACAGGTGGGGAGTGCCCAAGCCCAAGGCAGGATTGAAACCTTCCACTCGGGCAGAGCGGGATGTACCCAGTGAGTGAAACCGCAGAAGAAAGCAAACCCAAACACACTGCAGAGATTGGATCACACTGGCTTGTCTGACGAAAGGAGCTGTCCTGCAGCACGGGGCTTGGGAGGCAGTCCATGAAAATACAATGATGTGTCATTAACAGCAGAAAGGCTGGAAATAACCAAACGAGACCAAAATAAATTCCAAAGGAAACTAGTTCTTACGAAATTCAAAGTACACGAGAAACCCATGCCAGCTATTTCGCCTCAGCGCCTCCTCCCGGCGCGCTCCCTGCCAGCACGGTGCCCATTGCAGCCTTCTGGGGTTTGCTTGCAAGTAGCAATTCTTAATTTAGTGGCTCAGGAATGTTTTGATCTTCCCATCCAATCTCATTATTCAGCAGGCCAGATCCACTGACCCAGAGCTCTACATAATACTCTGCCCGTAATTCCCTGCAAACATCTCCCCCCCTCATTACATGATAGTCATGATACAAACAACAGGAGAGAAAATGAAAAGGGCAGATGCCAGAAAAAGAAACGGAAGTGTGTAAAAATCAAGATTAATGGACGACACCAGGTTCTGAAAAACAGCAACAACAAAAAAATCAAAGAAAAAGCTTTGAGGAAGGGAATAAGCAGTTGTTAAAGTTGCAGGAAAAAATGTATAATATACGGAAATCAGAAGAAAAGATTAAGGAACGATGAAGTGAATAAAAAGGAGCAAAGCAACACAAATGCAAACGAAATTCAGCAGCACATGAAAACCGTGGTAAGTTTTGGAAGACAAAGGAGGAAATCGGCTTTGCCTGCTCTTCCAGAACAGGTCTGCCTGTTCTGCCACCCATTTCGCTCATACCAACCCTGCTCTTCTGCCCTCATTCGTCCTGCAAAGTTGAATCCGATTTACATCTTCCTCATAAACTGCAACCACAAGTAGTGCTCAGTGCCTTTTCCTCCTCTAACCAGGAGATATAAAGAACCTTTTCCTCCCGGAGCTCAGACGTGTGCTCACATCTATTCCTGGTGATAAAAAGCACATCTGTTCCTGCTGCCTTCCCTGACCTCCCCAACTGATGCAGGAGAAGCATTTTGATTTAAGAGGTTATTAACAGGACCGTCATCATCCTGCTCCGTGTCTGTTTAACAGAAAGCGAGAGGATCTTTAGGATACTTTGCTTCACAATCCATCTCCATCATGAGCTATACTGCAGTTAACAAGTATTTAAAGAAACAATGCTGAAAGTAAGGCAAATAAAATAATTTTTTAAAAAATTCAAAATATCAATAGACAAACCAGAAACTCCCAAGTCTTTACTTTCACAACACTTGCAAAATGAATCAGTATTGGGAAAAGGATGGGAGAAGGCTGGAGGTAAAGCAAACTGCCTAATAAGTGCCCTTAGCAGACTCCTCACTCTTCATGAAAGATCCTCCAACTGTCTTGAAATAGCCATTTTTAACCTATTAATTGAAGCACATTCACTATTTTCATTAAAGTGTCCAAGAGCGAGTGGTTGGTGTTGCCTGTATTTTTACATCACAGCCCAAACGCCTTTCAGCTGAATTTTGCTATTTGGTTTGTAGCCTTTTGCTAAAGGTCACATGAGAAATTTCACAGCCATAAAACCACCCTGGTTTATACCTAAACCCTGATGTAAAGCTAAGCCAGTATCCAGAGAATTAACTGAAATACATCTTCCTTGCAGGAAAAAAAAAAAAAAACAATAAACCTTATTATGACCAAATTCATTTGCCGTGGGAACAGGAGATAGCTCTCCAACAGCGAAAGACTGCGACACTAAAACCTTCATTAAATTCTCTTAAGTGTGAGGGTTTTAAAAAAACAAACAAACAAACAAAGAAACAGCATCACCAAGCTCTTAAATAACAAAATCTAGGACAACTCAACTTCTCTGCTAAATTCAAGTCCATATTGATGTAACATCCATCACTAATGGTGAAAAAAGAGCATTTACTCTGAAACTTGTGACAAACTCAACCACAGCGATAGCAGTGTTGTTTCTCTAATGAGCTTTAGCAGATTAAAATTAGCCATTTAAGTCTGATTGAGCAACCTGTTATAAAGACTTGTGACCTTGTACCCTACACCAGGGGAAGATTCAAACCTGCCAAAGAAGGTTTTCCATATTAGGGGAAAAAAAAATGTAAAGGATTAGATTCCCATTTTCCACCTTCTCAACTAAAAGAATTAATGACTTGGAAAAGAATAGTGTAACGGGTAAAAAAGCAAAACTGAAGACCAGGTTGTGCCATCAGCCGAGGGAATTCATACATCTTCAACCTGATCTTAAACGCTCGGGTCTGGGTTCCTGTCGGAGCAGCTCTCCCTGCCCCCAGCTCACCAACCTCTGCCATTCGGTTCTTCCACGGTCTCTTCCCACACCAAGCGCGCAAGTCTTCCTCTTAAAAAGTTACGAATAAAAAAGCAAAACACTGAACAGTAGGATTTATAAAGCCAAGTTTTCAGAGACAGCCACCCCCAACAAGGCACCCAGCTCAGGAAAATAAATTCTAGAACACCTCTGTAGGACCACCACACCTCCAAGGTCATTGTAACACCAGCATCTTTCTTTCCAGTTGAAGGGTAATTAGTTCGAAGTATTTTACAGGATTTTACTCAATTTAAAAATGAAGGGGGTTTTTAATAATATAGGTTTTTTCCCTGGATTTACTTTTACCTCACGTATCTGATCAGGTCCTCCCAGCCTAAAAAGATGTGTAATTACTCAAGCAAAACTTGTACCCACCCAGATAAGCTGTGAAGGCTTCAGTTCCAAAGATTTTTTCTTTCGCAAAGTTTAAAAATTAAGCATATCTAAAAGTCCTTTCTTCTTCTAACTGCTCAAATGTATTTCCCCAGTTTTTGTGGGGAGAAGACTTCATGATTTCATTATTTCACTTCCTCACAGAAACTGCCAGAGAAAAGAAGATTTTCATTCCCTCTTGTAAAAACCAGAAAAACACGGAGTTCTACCTCAGGTTCAAAGACTTCATTAGATCATAGAGAAACGAAGGCAAAACCAGCCCAACAGATCCACCTCCTTTTCAGATAAGACTGAACACTAACAAGAAATGTTAAAAAAAAGAAAAGAAAATAACCAATTACTAAACCCAAAACCAGAACCAAACCACCGCTCATTTGCCTTCCTGAACTGTAAGGCTGGTCCAACACCACGAGCTGCGGCCAGGAAAGCCAGCGGAGCACAGCCAAGAGCAGCTGCGCTGGTGACTGATGCCGGGCGCCTGTTTGCACCCCGTAAGGACACCCCCACGTCCACAAATGTGAGTGTTAGTGACAGACTCTTCTACTCAGGAGGCACAATTTTGCCGCAGACCTGCCAACCCAGCGATCTGCTGGTACAGCCTCACGGTAAGGCACCCCAAGCCGTGACAACGGCTCAGGAATCCAGGTCAGCAGAGCTGCAGCAACCTCGGTGACGGATCCTTGGCACCGACGGCCGCTGGTCCCTGGTAGTCAAACACACACAAGAGGACATCAGTCCTGCAGTCCTGCAGCGGAGGAAAACGTGCCAGGACAGAGCTGTTAGAGCTCAAAAAGATGTTTTAAGCTTGAAAATAACATTTTCAATAACTTTAAAAAAACCACTCAAAACCACCACTTTCAAGCAACTACACATTAAAATTATCATCACACCAGTAACATTTTTTTAAGTTGCAAGCTGTTTTCTCCCCCAGCATCACCAGCTTCTGCACGAACTGGAGTGCTGGGAGCAGGATGCAACACCAACATGAGCACTGTCTGCTGCCGATCCGCACCGCCTCGGTAAGCCTCAGAAAACCAACAGAAACAAAACCAAAAATCCAGTGAGCCATCCCAGGAATAAGTAGTCCCCTGATCACGAAAGGGGCACAGGCTGTAGGATAAAGACCCTCTGAACACTGCGGGGGCCGAGCACAAAGCCAAGGAGACCAAGCCCCCACCCCAAACAGACCAAATACGTATATATATATATATATATGTATGTATAGATTGGGTATTCTTCATTTATCTTCAGACCACAGATTGCTCCTCAATGGGTACTGTCAGGTGTTGCAGAAAATGGTTTAAAAAGCACGAGGAGATGAGTTTCGTCCCTGCTCCATTCACACCCCCAGCACATGGACACCTAGAAGCATGAAAGAAGTTAAGACCTCAGATTTTCATGGTAAAATCCGAACAGACCAGCACAGCTTGTACCGCTCAAACTTTTACTTTCCTTTTTTGGCAGGAAAACACAACAAAACTCCTTTTCTTCTGCAGGCTGGAGGGACGTGTCTTTGCTGTCAGTATTCCTGTTTCTTAGGTCAACTAACCCAGAGCCCCTGTCCTGAGGTAACCGCGGTAAAACACGGCACAAAGCACCTCGGGACAGCCGACATTTACTGCCTAGAGATCCCAAAGTGTTCACAGCCCTGGAGAAGGGTGCTATGAACGCACTGCTAATGTAACGCCACTCTTACAACGTATCAACCAGTAGATGTCTGGGTCGGGCTGGATCACAAAGTGCTCAGGACCTCAGGACTTGTACCTTGTCTCCACCCGGCTCATTTGGCTATAAATACCCAAACAAATCACAGGGCTGGATCAAAACCGGGTTTAATTTAAAGTGGCTTTAATTTAAGCTGACATTTTCTCACAGGAGATAAACTCTTTGGCATTTCCTAACTATACAGCGTGGCTTCACCACCAAAACCACTCATTCTATGCTTCTCCTCCAGCCCCCGTGCTGCTGCATCTCTCCACTGCTCTCACTCCGCACACATTTCATCTGCACACTGCGGGATGCAGCATGTCCTCGGTTCCGCCTTCAGTCTGGCAGCAGCACTTCATGGCTGCTTACAAGAAAAAAAAAAAAAAGCCAGCCCATAATTTAGAAATGATAAGGCAACTGAGAAGGGTATTTGTCCTACTGATTTCCCCACGAACTCCCTGGTGACTAGCAGGAGGCACAGCTCCAATTTCAGGCCTGTAAGTTTTCTGACGTTATAACTGTGTAAGAAATAGAACATCTACGTGTAAATAGATCTTGGAAAGCAAGTTTTCAGACTGGAATCACACTTCAGAGGATGCAAAGGCCACTGTTAATAATTTAAGCCTCCCAATGCACGCGCCTTCTCATTTCAGTATCAAGTAGAGAATGACCACGCTTAGTCTTTTTTCCAGCTCACAGAGAACAAAGCCAGAACACCCCCTAGTTTTGTGATGCTTTTGTTCCTCCTGCTGACGTCAGCTAACACCGGAGCATGACGGCTGTCTCCTCAGGCTGCTGCTATACGGGATGTGATGCTGCCAGTGCAACGTTAAAGCAGGTACTCTTACACACGTTCCTCAAACCACATCTTCCTCAAAATCCTTAGCAGGAATAGAGTCAGTTGCACAATAGCACCCTTCCTCATTTTGGGCTATTTTTAAGTAATATTTTTATACGTCTACACATTTAAACAGCTTCAAAACAGCACGGAAGGAAGAGTGACATCATCACAGAGAGGTAATTCTTAACATTTAAGAGGGACTAAGTGGGCTTTGTACAGCAGACATCACCAGAACAGGTCACTGGAAAAACAGTGGGTTTAAGCTGAGATGCAGGAAGCTGGGGTAAGGAGTTGTGTGCTACAGGACAACCACAGCAGATGCTGGGTTTTCATCATGAACGACCTTTCATCCAACATATATGCCATTTCAGGACCAGAAATCAAAAATAAAGTTCTGTTGACTGTTGTCCGTGTTCTCTAAAGCCCTCGGTGAAACACTGAGTGATGGAGGTCGCCAGTTATCAGATAGAAAACTTCCCTGAAGCTCAAAGAACAGCGACTCAGAAGGAACCTGGAACTTCAGTCAATTTGCTGCTCTGAACAGTAACCAAATCTGGTTTTTTAACTCAATTTAGAGCAGGAAATATGTGCGGTCATAGCTTCTGAGAAACAGCTCACCTCAGATTGCAACGGAGGCACCAAACAATCCCATGGCCCCTTCCCTCCTCCTCCAGGAGCAGCAGGCGAGGAGTTGCCAGGGAAGAGAGGTGGATCCCGGGGAAGACAAAACAAAAGTGTGC
>NW_010425273.1:14069-19690 GCF_000710305.1 Buceros rhinoceros silvestris
AAGAGCGGTGGATCCAGGAGAGGCCAAAGCTAAACTGTGCAGGCAAGGAGGAAAAGAAATGGGAACCTGCTCCCACCACGGCGCCCCAACCACAACCACCTCACCCTCTTCCAGAGCTGGCACCCTGCAGCCGGGTCCCCTGCCCGCAATGTCACGTAGATCAAGTCAGTTGAGGTGTATTGGGTCGGTCCATTTCGGATCCAGGAGGTCATCAGCCTGCCCTGGAACTGCATCAGGACAAGTCCGGTCCCTGACGGACCGGAACTAGAGCAGAAGGTAAAAAAGCAAGCACTGCTTCAACTCTCTGTGCAGATACCGGGTGATTTCACACGGATATCCTGAACGCCCTTGTAGAAGCACATGAACACTCATTAATTTTATTCCCCTCCTACTCGCTGTTATCACAGCGCCTCCCAAACCACCCTGCCACGCTCCAGTATCCCAACAAGCTCGTAACACGCCCCATTTTATCTGCTGACCCCCCTTCCCGTACTTCTAAACATCAGAGGCACGGCCACCAACCTTCATGCTGACATCATGACTACAGAGAAGAAAAACTAGACATTTCTTACTGTATTTTAAAATAAATTCCCAGAATTGCACACCATCGAGTAATGCTTGACTCAACCTGCGATTATAAATCTCTCACTTGGTGCAGCGTAGTCTTGGTAGGATGGATTTCCTGCTCCTGGCACGTTCCAGATCACTGCAGTCATCACCAGTAGTAACTGCCCATGAAAACCCTTGCAGTTAGGCTCCCAACTCCTCCTCCTCTCTACAAGCAGCTTTAAACCTAATTGTGTTTTTCCAGTAACTGACCCTAAATCCTCCTGCCACGAGCAGCAGAATCAGAATGAAAATTCTCTAGCGACTGACCCAGTCTAGGCACGTGCCCACACCACGCACTGGAACTGTGACACAAAACCATAAACTATTTCTGAGTGTAAATAAAAATCGCCCAGATACTGCCCTGTTAAGATATAAAAATATGCAGTGACAGATGGAAGGGAAAAAGAATATTTTCATTCAAAATACAGCCCAAAATCTAAAGACATCAAAGGGGAAAAGCAAACAGAAAACTTGTGCGAGTTTCTACTTCCTGTAAGCGCGTACCTGGCTGCTGCAGGGACATCAGCAAACTCCGGGCTCTTCCCACCTTCCCGCAAAATGTTAGCAACAGGCAGGTCCCGCACACTCACTTTTTTCTACAGATTGTCCTATAAAAGCCGTGAATGTTACCAAACCCCAAGTGCCACCCACCCCAACTGGAGCAAGACACACGTGAGAAACCACGCAGGGACTGACAGTCCCATGGGATGAAGCGAGGGCAGGATGGTGCACAGCAGGTTCCTGGGGCAAGTGGGAAAGAACCGTTCCTGATAGATACAGAACTATATATCCTCAGGGGGAAGAGGAAACCCAGAAGGCAGGCGGGGAAGCGTGGGGTGCTGGCTGCATCTCCGGTCTGTGCTCTTCTATCAGCTTCTCCCCACTGGTATTACACAAAAAAGGATAAAAAAAGAAAATATCCCAATATTTAATCAAAAAAACTCTATTCTCGTTACAAATCCTGAAGTAGATGAGGGAAGAGGAGACAGCAGAGGCTCGCTTGAGTCAGCCTGGGGCTGGAAGACTCGTCCTGGCTGCATGGCAGCTGCTGCACACAAGAAAACCATCCTGAAGTCTCAGAGCTGGCCCACCAACATGCTGGTGCCATCGGCGTTCAGCGCTACTGAAGACGGCAAAAAGGCCTTTCAAAAGGCGTGTTTCAGTGCAATGCAGACCCAGGGTAGGAGCCATCGGGAGAAGTTGCCAGGACATAAGAAATTTGAACATTGTCCTTCCACAAAAAAACCTACACATCAACAATGCACCAAACCCCCGCAATCTAACACAAAAAATTATTATTATTATTTAGCTATTCTAGGCACCCAAACAAAGTTGTTATGGTTTTTGGTAGCTGTTATCACTTCAGTAAAATATTTAGTATTTCAGTATTTAATATTTGTTTTAACATTCAGTATTTAATATTTGTTCCAGAACAAGGTTCTTTTGTATCAGTTTATGGTGTCTGAAATAGGAAACAACATGCCCCCGAAGCTAAAAGACAAACTTTCTAACCAGGCTTTTTATGGTTTTATTAAGAAAAGACTTTGAACTTCCAGGAAAATCTGAAGGTACAGCATCATTCCAACCCCTGTCTTCCACTGGGTAACCAACCAGCATCCACACACAGTAGCTGACACAGGAACAAAATGGCTAAAATAAAAAATACACTAAAACAACAGCAAGAATTCACAAACGGCTCTATCAGCCTGTGCTGCCCAGATGCACCAAGATCCCTCCTCAGCTCCCTATCCATCCTCCAAACCTTTTCTCTTGCAAATGTCCAATCAGCCACCAAATCTTCCTGAAGGCGTGGAAGAGCTTTGATGGCCAGGACGGGCAGCTAAAGAGTTAAACATGCAAAAAAATATGTACATGGACACTTCTAAACTGGCAGTGCTCAATTCAAACTGCTTCACCTACTGGAGCACAAGGAGAGCAAGTTTTTCATGTTAAAAACATGGTGCTACACTTTGCTCTGTTCCTCATCCCTCGGTATCTTGCCATGACCCATCTGTCTTACGGCACAGGCGGCCACACAGCCCAAACGGACCGGCCACCACAGCCCTCTGCACCGCCTGCAGATGAGTTGGGGGTCACCTCATGGAAACCAAGTGACTGCACACACCTGCTCCTCGAAAACAGCTTTTCCTCAGGCTAGAGGGGAGCGACGGAAGAGCCGCATCTTCCCAGGCAGAGGAAAGCCCTAGGTAGTGCTGCTTTGTGTTCTACCAGGGCAGGTAGACCTGGCGAGAGGCCATGAGCAGGGCTGAGCCAGAGCTACAGGTGGCAAAGCCAGACAGAGAGGACTTGCACGGCTCCAGCTCAAACCGCGACGGATATCAGTATATTACAATTATCTTAAACCATCCCCACGCTTGTGCGTTTGACAGGAGAGCGGTGAAAACGCTGGCGGGCGCCATTCTGCTCACTCTGGGGAGGACACTGGAGAGCTCTGTCCTACGTATGAGCTCTGCAGAAAAGTTCTGCCAACCCGTTCTCTTTCCAAACACACCAAATCAATCCTTTGAACTGGTTATCAACATTAACAGCACTTTAAAAAGAGAAAACACTGGCAAACCAATCAAAAGAGGGAAATAGGGCAATCTTCACAGGCCGGTTACAGCGCTGTTATTGTAAGTCATTCAATGGCCAGATGGGATCTGCAGAACCACCTCCCAGCTGTGAATCGTGCCCACTTCCCCAGAGAGGATATTCTGGAATTCATACATCCCAGAAAAAGGAGTCCTACCAGCAACTTCCACAGTGAACCCGGTACACAATTTCTTAAGGAATGGAGTTGGGCTTCCGCTAGGAAATTCCATGAGGATTCACTGTCAAGATGCTTAAACACAGACAACAATCATCAAAGCTCACAACGAGAAGAAATGTGATGACGAACAGCATCACCGCTGCCCACCACCCCCCCCCAACAGCATAACTGGCAAATGAGGCCAAAAGGCCCCAAACCAGTGTCCATACTGGCCGGTTCTGGCACCACTCAGTTTATTCCAGAGCCTGAAGGATCCAAATGCCATCACTGACTTGTTGGCATGGTAGGCAAAGCCCCTCCATACCACAGCCGTATTTCGACCCCTGCTCTGATCCTCTGCTGCAAAACGAGTCTCTGGCAGGATCCAGCACCTTGGTGACCTCATCACTGATGGGAGGTTGGTGACTGTGCCCAAACCGCATGAACTTACTGCAACCCGGCTGTAAAACAAGGCACAGCACCCACGGAGCGGGCAGGGATCGCCTGGCTTTCAGAAAAGCCTCCACAAGTGTTTATACTTCCTGAGAATCAACAGGGACTACAGACAAAACATACCACAAAGACATGACTTTTTTCAGACGCTCACTGATAAAAGATGGTTAAATATAGCGCACAGCTACTCTGTGAAGTGGGAAATCTGGTTTCACCAGCTCTTTGAACCTGCAGTTCATCAAGGCAACACATCAAAAATTTAGGAGGAAAATGACCACGTTGCAGCGTGTCCCCTTCTCTTTAAATCACTAAGATGAAATAAAGGAGGGAGGGAAAGAAGCATTTATTTATGCTTAGAAAAAGCTGAAAATCTCATCTCCAACCTCGGGGCTCTCCACAAAGCAGATCTGCAGGGCCAGCACCATGGCAAGCTGCTCCGAAGTCATTAGTGCATGGTGAGAAAACCACAGGAAGCTGCTCAATAAAAATAAACTCCTTTTCATCCCGCACTCTATGTATTAAAGGCAATTTCTCCTCAATTCCAGCTTTTGCTTCCCCTCTTTTCTCCCTCCCAGTGCACTTGAATTATTAGAGCTAATTCATTAATGCAAATGAATTTGGCACGTTTCTGGGGATCTCTCAGTCAGATCAGACTCCATCATTTACTGACGAAGACAAACAAAAATGCACACCCTGATGCTGAGCAGCCCGAAACCAGCAGCAGCCCGAGAACTTGAAAACGCCTCTCCTGGAACTGGGGAATAAATTCCACATAACGGTGGCTGCTACTATCAAGAATCTACAGAGCTACAATCCCACCGCGTTTCAGAGGAAATCCTTTTGGATTTGCATACTTTTGATAGCTTAATCTACCCAGCGAAATGGGTGAACCAGCGCCGGGCAGCCACTGGGTGAGCGCGGCCTGCAGGGTCTGGCCTCAACAGCAGCAACCGAGCACAGCACCGAAACACTCACACAACCCTTGGGTTTCCTTATGACAAGCTGGCGTGAGGACAGCAGGCAGGCATCAGCCGGGAGAATTATTCCACACCGGTGTCAGATGATTTACCCGACTGATGCCATTTTTTAAAGCTTTACCACAGGAATATTAAGCACACACAGCTCTAGAGCAACACCTCACAGCACATGAAAATCAGTATCCTGATAAAACCAAACCTAAAAAAAAACCAAGAGAAAAACGTTTTGCTTTCTGTTCTGTGTCATACAGTTGGTTTTCCCCTTCCTCTCCAAAGGGCTCCGTCAGCGTTACATACTCCAGCCATAAAGTCAACGGCTTTGTGTCACGACGGGTGTAACAGCGAGATACTGATACAGCATCAAAGCAAGAGCGAGGCGCGATCAGGGAATCCGCGGGCTCCCTTCGGTCCGGCTGCATTCCGTACCACCACGAGTACCTGACCGGAATTCTTAATTCGAGAAGCAGAAGACCCTGCATAAATAAATAGAATAATGCTGCCTCTGCAAGTTTCCCATTCTAAGGGCTGGATTTACTTCCCCCTGCTAATACGTCATTCATTAAGCACATGATAATCTGAGCAGTTACACGTTATTTTTTTTAAAAAATGAGCAGAACAATGTAAGGAAGGGGAAGAAAAATCCTCCCAGACCCCTCCAGCGAAAAACCAGTCACGGTGAATCACGGCCCACACACCGCACCGACGACTTTCATTTAGAATTCACCTTTACAGGCCTTTTGTTCGGGGCTTTCTCCCCTCCACCTCCAGCCCCGAGGCAGAGGACACGGGCCCTGAGCCGCCCCGGCGGGATGCGCGGGGGGGTGGGCGGAGGG
>NW_010425274.1:0-6923 GCF_000710305.1 Buceros rhinoceros silvestris
ATTTCAACCCATTTATCCTGTACTGAGCCCCCAAAACTAATGTGTATTTGAAGTACGTGTTGACAAAATGGATTGGCTTGATTTTGAGGCACTGGGACACAGAGCTTTGTGTTCTCACTGTTGAGATATTTAAGCCCAATTTCTCCTCTGGATCTCTTTGGCTTCCAGTTACTAGTTGTGGATATGTCCATCCTGCCGATGCAGAGAGCCTTAGAACACAATGGGGCCTTTCCCCCTGGACTGGTATTTAAACGCTGTAATGTCAATCCACTTTTTGGCAAGCTAAATAGATGGAACTCTTTAAATCTTCCATTGTAAGGGATTTGCTCCAGCCCATGAATTATCCTTGTCTTTCCTTTCTACATCTTGTCAAATTTTTCCGTATCTTGTAAAAATGTTCCTTTCGGAATTGAGTGTTCAAGCCCCAGTGCCACGGACAAGGTCCCCCTGCCCTTTGCCTTAAGTCTGCAGAGAATCGCATTTGCCCTTTTCTCGCAGCATTGTGCGGGAGCTCACATTAGCTGCTTGCCTGGTGTGGCCCCTGGATCATCTGAAGTCTCAGCTTTCCGTGATAGTTTTTCTCTTTCTGAGGTATGGTCTGAGTTCTTGTTTGCGAGATGCTTAACGTGAGGCTGTGCTGACATCCAGCTGGTGTGAATGGACCTGGCTTACTGACGGACCAGGTGACTTGCCGCTTTCCCCGTTACGTCAACCACAAACTGTATCAGTTGTTATTTTTTACTTTCAGATCCAGGTTGAAAGTGCTATATTGCATCTGACCTGCGCTAACTTGAAAAGCATCGTTCAGTGCAACTTTTTAGTAGGTTCTTTTGGAGACTTGCAGGCTAGGCATTTCGTAATCCTCTTAGTATGTGATTATGTACAGTAAATCTTTTTGACTTACGGTGCTCGGTCAATGCCTTACAGAAACTTAAGTACGTTGCACCTATGCAGTCCCCTTTGTTAAACCAAATGTATAATGATGTCATCTAAGAATGAAATTAAGGTTTGGGGTTGGTTTTTTTTTTTCTCTCCTACAAAATCTGTGTTTCATAAAACCTTTGGGTTATATAGGTTTTATTTGTCGTTCACTAACTCTTCATCTCAACAGCTTTGCCAAAATTTTGACATTGAGTCTTTTTATTTGCCTTTTGGGAATACTGTCATTAATGTCTTAAGGTTTTTCTTTAATATCCCAAGTTTAATTTAAACCAATGGGCTAGAGAGCTTATTAGTGAACTCTTTTAGGACTCCTGTTTCTTTGCTGACTTAAAAATATACATCCCTTCGTAGATGTTGTCTAATCTTCTACTTTGATACTTAGGTACTGGATAGAAGTTGCTATATTCCTATGACTGCCACATCCTGTTTCTTTCTGAATATGGAATTGGAAGTGTTTGTTGCCTGATTTCCCCTGTTCTGTGTTCAGAAGCATTTTCACCATTTTTATCTAGCATGGGTCAGTACTATTATTAAGATTTCTTTGTTTATTTTTTATTTAAAGAAAGGAATGGAAGATCCAAAATCCCTTTCATATTAGCAGTAGTTCTGCTAGCCACAAAGCTTTCCTTAACAGTTTTCCCTATTACATGATGTCTAGTTTATGTCAGTTGCTGTCTGACCTTCTCCTTTTCCGTGTGTTATGTTTCAGGTTTGTTGGGGTTTTTTAAATTGTTTCATCTTGCTCACAGACTCCTGAACCCAGGATGAGCTTTTACCAAAAGTTTTTCTCTTTCTTGATTGTGGAATTAGGGCTTTTTTTGGCCACTTAATAAATTTTTCTTACAGAAGAGTTTCATTCCCATTTTTCTGCCTTATTTGTTTTTTTTCTCATGGACCACTCAGTTTATAGTTTTGCTCACCTTGGAAATTAGCACAGTCTCAGCAGAGGTTTATTACCGGTTGTGGTTCTCCTCTGTGTGCCCATAGTCCATATGAACAGGACAAAATTGTTGGTTTAACTCAGGTTACTGTCTTGTATGCATCACCTTGAAGTCTGAAAATTTGACTTATTTTGGGTGCAGTGTCTTGTGTTAAGAAAGCTACAGGTTTAAAAGTTGGAAAGATGTTTTGTCGACTGGTTGAATTTGCTGGGGAATGGCTCACAAGGTAAAATTCCTTGCATTGGTTGTTCATTTGATATGTTAAAGGTGCTTGAAATCACCTTTCCTGGGCCCTGTTTTGATGTGGTGTTTTCTAACGCCTGCTATCCTTCCCCTTGTTGGAATCTGCTACCTAGCACGAGGATCCATGTGTATTCAAGGCTGTACAATTCCTGTGTTACCAGTTATTTCAAAGGTATTATTGCTTGTTTGTGCAGCTTGCTCCTGCTCCTATAGCTCTTACTCTTGCCCAAGAAGAAACTAATGATTTTTCATTTAAGGAACTTGACCATCGAGTTGCAGAAATGCCACTTTATTCCAGGCCTCTTCTTTTTTTCCTCATCATTGAGAATTTCTTAATTCTCTGTTTACACAAAATCCCATTGCTAGTGTAGAAATATTTGAAGATACCTTACTGTCACTATCTTTGTCACCTGAGTTTGGATTAGGTCTTCCTCTTTGGATTCCAAAGGCTGTTTGACATATTCGGAGTGCTTCAGGTGGTTTGAAAAGTATAGTTGCTGCCTGCGGAATGTAAAATGTTGCATCTATACAACGTTCTTCCCTGCTGAGGTGAAGCCTCAAGTTCCACAGTCTGCAGCTTTTCAGTGTTGTGCACGCAAGCCAAGAACAGTTCAGTTATTTAACTCCCACTCAGAAGAGTGGAAGATTCTCAGGCAAGATCCCGTGGTCCATCCTTTTCAGCTCCCTGAATTCTTTGACCCTGCGTTTTCTTTATGATGCCAATCCATTTGTTTCCGTATGTCTGCACCCAAGAAGGCTTGACAATGACTCTGGAGTTCTGTATTAGGTTGCATCTTGTATCTTTGTTGGAAGGCGGTAGCACTTACTCTTCTTGTTCTTTGCTGAATTGGTTGTCTGTTCTTAGCTGGATTTTGCAAATTATCGTTGCTTTAAAAGGAAACATCATGTAGGCTGGAAATCATTTAGAAAAGTCACCCACAAACAGTAACTGAATCTCAGCTGTGACTAATGATAGGATTGCTGGTCTATAATTCAGTTAAATCTTCAAGAAAAAGTAAAGACTTTCATAATTTAAAGCTTTAGAGTTAATCAACCATGTCCCTTTTCAGAGGGTTTTTGTTGATTATCACTGCCATTAAAACTGCCGTTCTATTTTTTTTTTTTTTAAATCCACAGGGTCTTGTAATGCCTTCGTTCAGTACATTAAAGTCTTCTGGTATAAGAAGTCTTCTTTTCTTGTGTAATGAATTACAGACCATGATCGATTCACTGTTTTCATCTTTCCAAACAGCTAAATTGAGTTGAGCTGCTTCAGGTGTCTCACAACAGAGCTTGGCTCCATCATGTAGTACTTATCTTTTGGCTTTCTTTTTCCCTTACGAATGACCAGGCTGGGTAGGGTTCAGTTAAGTCTTGCTTCATTAGGCCTAGGCAGTTATCCTGAGCCACTGAACTTACATTGCCATAAACCAGTGTAGTAGTGTGTGGTCCTTTTAAAGAGATCTTCTTCTTTAAATTAAAACAAACAGCATTGTGTTTCTTTTCCTGGCTGAGTCCAACTGCTATCAATTACACTGTGATTTTTGCCAAATCAGTGTTAGGTTACCTAGCTTACAACAACCTGGATGATCCCGTTTACTTTTCAAATGCTTTTTAAGCAAAAGCATTTGCTGGTCTTTTGAAACACATTCAGAGCTCCAAAGTTCTTTAGGAAAAAAAGCCCGTTGCTTCCATCTGCTTGCCAGGTAATTCTTTTAAAATTATTGATTGTCAGTTTCTAGCTATGCAACTTCTATGATATTTTATTTAATGGGTAGAACTAAACATCTTCCTAAATTTCACTGGCAGTAGGTAGTATTTCATTAGTTCAATTTATCTACGTCCATCCAACTTTCTTTCTAAAATAGAATATGAGATTCTGCCTGTCTTCTGTATTTTTATTGATTATTTTATCATCTTTATATCAACTAAAGGATATATATCATGTTTAGGATTTCCTTCTAATATTGTGCAGGTAATGTACCCAAAAGCTGCCCAAGTTTACCAGTGCAGTTTCAGAACATAGTATGAAATTGCTCTGTACACTTCCTTAACTACAAGATAGGTACCTGTTCAGTCGTCATTTCAGGTACAACAGATTAAATTTGTGTGCATGGTTTCTTGTTTCTGTATAGTAGGACACCAGAGTACTAGAAGGATGTCGTAACTTGGTCCAACAAACATTTCGATTTCATGTAGTGTCTGTGTAATGAATGGAAAAAAAAAAACCTGCAAGAAAAGAAATCATGACACCAAAGAACTAGAGTCTATGCCTAGTTTTGCTGCTGAATTAGGGTATGGTTTTGGAACACGGACAGAGCTGTAATCTGGGGCCTTTGGCATCCTCTTTGATTTGTCAGGTTGACTAACCACCTTGGGGGCAAGTGCAGCAGATCAGTTGTTTGGTGTTTGGTGAGAATGAAGCGTGGGTACATCTGGTCTTTCTGGAAGAGAAGGAAATGCAGAGCAGGGATCTCTGAACTGAGAATGTTGAAGAGTAAGAAGAGCTGAAGTTGTGGGCCTTCTGCCGAGTTAGGCATAAGGATCCCTGTCAAGCACTGGCCTTCACCTTGAGGTCCTTGGACAGCATTTAAGAGATCTGTAAGGTGATTGAAAAGCTGGAGGCTTAAATTTGTTATGCAGATGTCTAGATTTCCAAGGGAAAATACACAGGCATCTGTAGGTCAATAAAGGTTGAGAGCCACTGCCCTAGACTTCTTCAGCAGGCTGCGTAGCTTCCCTTTGTGAGAGGTGTGGGCCACCTTCTGAGTGGTACCCCACTCATCAGCCAGGCCCTTCATCTAACTGGGAGGTATTTACCAGTTCAACCACAGGGTGTGATTGAAGTAGCAAGCTCTGGGGTGGTGTGTGACAACCACCGGGGTTAGCATAGATGGCTTTGTTACTACAATAGATACCCGAGTATTGGTATACGAGGCTGGGTAGGGGGAGACGTTAACAGTCACGTACCTCTAGAGCGTATTCCAGTTGGGGAAGCATCTGCCTGTAAAACCATCTCTGTGCCCACGCTGGGACTTTGAGTTGCCGAAGTGTTTGCTCCAAGAAAGGTACTACATCTCTCACCACGTAACGACGGTGGTGACACTCCATCTGCAGGTGAGGATGCTTCCGGAACCTTGAGCGATGCACTTCTCCGCAAATCTCTGTGCCTCTGCTTTTTAAAGAAAGCAAAAACAGAGAGCAAACTTCTCTAGATTCAGAGCTCAGGAACTAGTTTTTACTGGATTGGAAGTTTTTGTTGCCGTGAGACCACACAGGTACACAAAACCCTCTGCCCTTGGTTTTCCAACTTCACAGTGGCAGTTAATGAAGCTAAAGATACATTTGTACACTTCACTAAGGTTTACTGTTTCGATTTTAAGCAAGTGTCTTCTCTTCACTGCTGTCTTTTGTATCAGCGGTGGCAACAAGTCCAGAAGGAGCTTGTCTTTCTGTTTCGATGGTCTAGCATTTTGACAGCTCACTAGCCTTGGCTTGGAGGGTAAGATGGGATTCCTGGTTGGTCTCTTAACCGAATCAGCAGCGTCTAAGAATGCTTGTTTCTTAACGTGAGCTCCATTCCGCCTGGGAGCTCCCCACAGGATGCCTGTGAGGGATCCTGGTTTAGTACTCTGACAGGGTACAGGGAGCTGACTGTGTGTAAGGCAATTTATACAAGAATTCTGAAGTACCTTAAAAACAAAATGAAGCTTACCAGTGATCATCGTGAAGCCAGATGCTTCACACAGGAACTGAAAAGAGTAAGAAATGTGTTTTGAATAATTAAGAACATCATAAATAACTTTTAATGACTAGAGGTCTGGAGAACACTGCATTTCAGAACACAGAGTATCTCCGAGTAAACCAAATAGTTTAACAGCAGGGTAGTTGACAGCTCAAACGGCTGCAGTACATTTTTAGAACAGCCCCTCAGTCTTGCATTGCAGGCTGCTAGAAGACTGAATCCTAGTATATCCATACAAATGAAGTTATGGTGTCTTGGAAGGTGTTTGTGAGGAAAGAGAAGAAACAAGTTTGGTCACTTCTCCTCCGAAGTGCCAGAATGCAGCAGCGTGCAGTCCTGAGCAATGACTGTTGTTACGCAGTCCATCCGGAAAAAGACAAAACCACCTAGCGAAGATGAAACGTAACATTTGCCAAACCAACCCAGTGCCTCCATTACAGGATGCAAAATTAACGCTGACGTCTTGAAACTACAATCCTCAATATTATAGACCATCAGGATCAAAGAAATAGGAGGATTTTGTCTCAGTTCCTTTGTCATCTCCTGTGTAACCTCCACCCTCCTGACCTAGCACAATGCTTTTACCATGTCTGTCACTAGCAGAGGACAGTCCGGGGAAGGGCTGCTGAGCTCCGTAGCGAGATGTCTAACCTAGAAGTGATTCGTGGTATGTGGTCACGGAAGTGGGCCTGGCAAGATGGAGAAAAGAGAGCGTGGTCCCATGCTTAACTTCATTTCATTGCTTTGTGGGTTTGTTAGCTTTAAGTTTGTACCACAAACGTTTTAGAGGAAAGACGGTCTCCATTTATCACACAGCAGCAGCTGTTCATTGCTGATGGATTCTGCGGTGACGGGAAGATGCGGTGCTGTAACCAGCTACAGGCCCTTCCCCACACACAGGTCCGGGGGGAGCGCTTAGCCAGACTCTTGAACACCATCCGAAGCCACCCGAGCCCTCTGCAGCTTCCAAAAGACGAATCCCCTTTCTTTTGCTGCAGCAGGTATTCACCCAGCTGCAGATCAGGCCCTGCGCGGTGTTCCGAGCCCGCCCA
>NW_010425275.1:0-1663 GCF_000710305.1 Buceros rhinoceros silvestris
GCCCTCTCCTGGCGCGTGCCTCCGGGCGGGGGGTGAACGGCCGGAGTGGGGGGAAAGGGACGGGAAAGGGACGGGAAAGGGACGGGAAAGGACGAGAAAGGGATGGGAAAGGGACGGGAAAGGGATGGGAAGGGAGTCCTTGACCCTGTGCGGTGTGGGTAGAACCCCTCACTGCATGTGAGGATGTGTCTGAGCACTCAAAGCTTGCCCTGGCCAAGTCTCCCAGAGCCCCTCCTTCCCCACCTGCCGGAAGTCTGCCCTGTTTTTAGCGCTGTCGTTTAGCGCCCGGCAGGACGGTGGAATGATCTCGCAGCTCTTCCATCGCTGGCTCCTCCGGTGGTGTGTGGAGATAGGCGGTAGCCTGGGTTTGCCCCTGAGCCTCGCCCTGTCCCTGCGAAGGAACCTTCGTCTTGCACCGCTGTTCCTCACCTCTTCCAAACACCTGATTCTAACAGCAGGTCAGAGCTGCTGCAGAGAGGCCCCAGACCAGGCAAACTGAGGAATTTCATGCTCGTTCCATACTGGGGTACGCAGAGATTCTTCAGGAACAGCCTTATAATAGGTTTCTTGGCTGAGAAGAAATAACGTGTGTATCTCACTGTTTTGACACCGTGACCAGTGTAAGAGGATGCATAACTCACAAAGGTGCTGCATCTAGAGTCTTACAGTGAAAGTAATGAGCTTGCAGAACAGTCTGGGTATAAAGATAATTTTCATTCATTTAAATACCTTTTGCTATGTTCAATGAGCTGAATCCAGTGGAGACTTTTTTTCCTTCCCTTCAAGCCGTTCCACAAAGGATTATTCATTTCCTTGTAAGGGATGAATTCCAGCAAGATAGGAACTGCATGTAGAACCACAGTCATTTGCCACAGGGACCAGCAAAGACTGGGAGCATCTGGAAAAGGGAACGACTTCTTTATAGCTGTGAAAAATTACCTGGACAGCCAGAAAAGGGAATTGCTCTGTTCTTGGACACAAATTGCAGTCACACATGCAGGAGATTCAAGGAAGCTGGACTGAATGAGGCAGGAGGGTTCTTCAGAGTCAGAGCAGCCTTTACCCTTGTTCTCAGATCAAACGTTTAACATACTGTCTGCTAGCATCTGGAGTCTGCTCCCAACTTTGTTTTGCTCATCCAAAGATCCAGGGAGATGTCAGTAGTTGTATGAGCCTGGAGATGCCATGTGGTATGCAAAGGAGTGGGAAAAAAAGCAAACCTTTGGCTTACAGGCCACAGAGTTGACATAGACTGAGGTTGTGGTCCAGCCACAATTGTCTTGGGACCTCTGTTCTCTTCTGCTGGCACGTCATCTGCCTGCAACAATGTGCTGACTGAGCCGGCTTGTCTATTGTAGTGCTTCTCCTACCACTCCTTCGCCCTGTAGAGCATTTCTGTATTTCAGTTGGGGATCATAGTCTTGTGTCTGTCCCTCTTCACTCAAGGCAGGAACAGAAGAAAACAGATTTGCTTTGAGAGCACAGATACCACCCTAGGGTGTGCAAATGTGGTCTTCAGGATCCCTACTGCTTTTACCAACCTGTGAGTCTCTCTTTTGTGTTCATAAAGTTCATCTTAACACAGTATTTAAGTTTTGGTTTTGGTATTTAATAGCACAGAGAAGGGTTACGCAGCCCTCCTCTCCCAACAAGCAGACTACAC
>NW_010425275.1:1759-30610 GCF_000710305.1 Buceros rhinoceros silvestris
ACACGACGTGTGTTGCACGTACCCTAGAATCTTGCAGAAAGAGTGGTATGGCTTCATAGAAAAGATGGTGAGGAGAAGTTACAGATGAGTGTGTTTTATTCACTGAGCTCTCTTCAGACGGAAACTTGGTAATGACTTGGTAATGACGAGGAAGAAGCTTCCTTTGAAAAGGGTTCCAAAGCGCTTGCGGGACTGGCAAGTACAGATAGAAACCAAGTTGCCTATGGGTAAAAATGTGTATCAAAAGGAAATAAAAAGAATAGCTTAGAAGAATGAAAACTTTGGCTTCTCTTTCTGTGCTTTCTCAGGAAAGGATATAAACTAGCAGCAAAATGTTCATAGTATCAGTAAAACCTCTAATGCTGCCAGAAAGATTTGACATGTATTAAACTCATGCAGATGCAAATTGAAGCCATATCAGATCTGATCGCTCAAGGGACTGAGTGCCCTGACATTTCACATGAAGTCATGCCCAGGAGCTCCCAGAATGCCTGTTGGGACACAGGGTCCAAAACAAGGTGGGGGCATAAGCATTCCTCTTTCTAAAGTAACGCTCTTGCCGTCGTAGCGAGTATGGTCAGTCTTAGGCTGACGGCATGGGACGAAGAAGTGTAAGAGTACACGGGGCCCCTTGAAGGACCTGTGGGAATAGCTGGTCCCGCTGTATAACAAAACAGTACCCAAATACTGGAAATTAGCCGAGAGCTACGATTCCCAGCTGACAGCCCGAAAGGAGCGGAGAGGGCTAGAGGCACCTCTTTTGGAGGGATAAGCTTTCAGAAGGACCGAGGGACTGAGAGACTGTTGCTAAGTGGAAGAGTTTTTATTTCCCCCTAGGTTAATTTTAAAGGGCATTTCTGTCCAGCTTGCTCAAAAAAAAGTTTATCGCACAGCAATGGCTTTTGTTGTCCTTGGCTAACAGAAAGCAAAACCAGCCTCAACTCTGTACTCAAGAAGAAAATTGTGCTTAATGCACATTTTCCATCATCATCCCACTGCTATTCCCCTGACTTGATTTGAAGGAGGATTATCTGGAGGTGACCCTGGATAATGTCATTGTCTGTTAAATACTTGACCTCCCTACCAGGTGTAGCAAGAGTGATACTGGTTGCAGTGGTGCTTTTTGTAGAGGTTCCTGCGCTGCAGGAACAGGACTGCAATCCCTAAACTCGTTTTACTCTGGTCAGGATACAGAAAGTAGACGGCAACGACTTCATGATGTTAGTGGTAATGTTTGACACCACATACTGGTTTTCTGTTTTGCTGTCATAGCTGTTGCCTATTGCAGAACCTGAGACTGATTTTTCATCAAAGGACAACTTTGGAAGAGTGAACAGATTTTGCCTGGAAAATCCCCCAAAAGAACCACATCCCAACAGACAAGCCTGTTTCTCCGGCTTTTTGCCACTTCCACACAGAGAGTGAAGAATTTAAATTAAAACTTATTGAAACAAATGAAAAAAACTAGTCCTTGATAGTTGCCACCATCTCTTGAGACTCAGCTGGGGATGTGAGACAGGTGTGGGCATGAGAGTGCAAATGTGTCCGTGGTGCCCTTCTCCCACCCTTTTTCCTGTTAGAGCTGTAATTTCCTGTTTTTCAACAGCAAATCTGGATTTTAGCAAAGCTCAGTGTTGCATTATGCTTCTGCTAAAATAGGGATGAACTCCTGCCTGTCTGCTGAATTCTACTTCAGTGCCCTCATCACAAATGATTGTGCTCTGTTGCAGGGAGAGGCCAGTCTCTTCCTCCCAGTTTCATGCTGATGACTAGCTGGGATGCCACTGGTATCCCACACAGGCAGCTGGGACAGCCGTGTCCACTGCCTGTGGTTGAGAGCCTGATCCCATTGTGACGTTTCTTCCTGACTTGAGACATCTTTAGTCTATTCTTAGGTGGATAGTCTGGCTTGGTGTTGTGGCTGTGACTGTTAAGCTGGAGGATGGTTTTCTATGTGTCATTCCTAACAGATTTTTTTTTCCTTCACCGTTTAACACAACAGTAGATACATTCTGTACTTACGTATTTCTGACCTTCTGAACAGCAGTGCCCATATTCCTACACTCAGTGACATCAATGCTGCAGAAGCCAGTTCTGTTTAGCGGTGCACTCTGAAGATCCAGTTGGATCCAGTCACGTATCTTTACTGGCCTTCTGTGCCATGTTTAAGGCGCTGAAGTTGCAGCGGGCTTTCTCACCCATCTCATTGCTCTGTCAATGTTTTGAGCAAGTGATATACCTCGCTGGGTGTTCACTCGGTAACTTGAACGGCTGATATTCTTTGCCTTGCACATCTTGATTTGATATGCATAAACATTGACACTGTACTAATTGTTTATTAGTTTTGGCTTCTCTTTGAATCTTAGAGTAGGAATCATATTCGAGGAAATAGGTTTTTAGGTCAAATTCTCTCATGCTTTTCCCATAGTCTGTCATTTCATGAACTTGAATCCCTTTTTTTCAATTGTGTTCTTTGGAACTATCATGTCTTTTATCTAAGCACATATCCCAGGCCATAACCGAGCTTGTCTTGCTCTTTACTAACGTTTTTCAATACCTATGATACTGTGCTTTTCCTATACTGTGGAAATCAGCCTATTTCTCCTTCTGACACTGTTCTAAAATGCCAAGATTGTGGGGATATAAATGGTCTTTGCTTACTTTGTCGTTATTAACCAGTGGATTTTAGTTAACACAAAACTAGAGGGGAAAATGTATCTGTGATAGTTGTCTGACTCTGTGGAATTAAAAGGAATGTGCTTTATTTTTGGTTTCTGTAGATCTGTTTATCGCCTTGCTAAGCACATGACCTGTCCTGAAGTCAAATTTTCTTCCATATCTGTGTTTTAGTTACAGTTAAAGACACAAAAAATGTTTGTAAGATACGTTTTCAGTTAGAATGCAGTTAAGTATTGTGCTACATCAATAAACCTTGGAACAACTGGGTGAAATTATCTATATCAATACAGGCATAATATTTGTGTTCCATTTAGGAGCATTTAGTGGCCGCAGTGTTGCTGAGAGATGTCAGTATAAATAAATCACTGCCCTTCCCGCACTAAGTACCTGTTCCTTCGAGACGAGTGTAAACAAGAAAGTAGCTTGGTCAAACAGAAATATTTAAAAATAAATGAACAGAATCCTTGGTGGCTGAAATGTTTGTTTATATGTATCTCTTAATGCTACACAAATATTATTTTTTACAGGAATATCTTCAGTAAGGCGCAGAACATTCCTGTGTGAGTTACTTCTGCTGAAGTCACCCACATGGGTTAGTGAGAATTACCAACATTCTCAAAGCGGTGTATTTGCTTCAGCGTTTCTCCCGATCGTACCAGAGAGCCCTATGTGTTGCAGGGCAAAGAGTGCCAGTCAGTGACTTGTATTTCAAGCATGGATTGCATGAGTGACCTCATTCACATGCCAGAATGTGAGCACAGGCCCGGGAACAGAGGACTGGGCAATCATGACTGTGGGAGAAAATCGCCCGGCAGCGATTGCTGAGGCCGCAGTCAGCATACTGCTATAGGAATGAGCTATGGGTGTGGTACGGAGCGCGCTGAAGCAAGATGCCTGAGCCGGTAAGAAGAGTTGCTGCTGTAAATCGACTCTTTCTGCTTGGTTTCAGTTCCTGGGTAGATGGTGCCTGTTCAGCCTGATACAAGTTCAGCATTACATCTCTCTACTATATGGGAAAATTGTCTGTGTCTTTCAATATGACCAAACCTCTTTTCTAAACTGAATCATCAGCCATTATACATCCATGACTTCCTTCATTCCTCAGGCACCTCTGGTACAGATTTTGAGAAGGAAGATTAATACTGACTTAACTCAACAGACTTGACTTTATATACCTTACAATTTCTGGGAATGTAGAAATTTTTTTCCTGAAGGAGGTTCATCAATGAGTTTTTTCAATGTATCTGCAGTACAGCAGTCAGAACATATGAATGCTCTGTATGTCATGGAGCAGAGGGAACATGTATGTCGTTCCTCCTCTTCAGTAACATGCGCGACAAGTATTGCTCTTGTTGCCTGGACTGCAAGAAGAGGTGTATGATTCTGCAGATATTTTTGGCATTAGGCTTCAACCCTATTATCAAGCTGATTTTTCATACTTGTGCTTAGCCAGTGGAATTTCTTCTGGCAGATGGATCTTTAGAATTATTGATTTGCACCTCTTTGTACGGCATCTTTTTTGCCAGATCACATAGATCTGAGGGTTGTGCTTGTTAGCCTCTCCGTATGTGATCTGTGACTTGCATAGCAAGAATCTTTTTAACTGATTTCAAAGCCAAGCGAGTATTATTCCTAACATCAGAGATACAGCTGTATTTCTGACCTAGAGGGCCATTGTTTCATTAGGCCTGATTAACTACAGCATTATTCCAATTTTGCTCTGGTGTGGATTTTTATCAGTGTACAACTTCAGTAACGTGATAAATTAAAACCAGTGCGCCAAAACCTGATTCAGCTGAAGTCGAGAGCAGCAGTACTGCTGACCTCACGTAGTGGAATGGCCTGTTTGAAAGCACTTGCTGTGTCCTCGTATCTCAACTTCCTCATAGCTTTTTGTGGCTGAAAGTGGAAAAAAGCCAGAATATATTTTTTTTTTGTCTTAGCTTTCTGTATGCTCTCAGTAACATGCTATTGTGCTGCTTTTGCCGAACGCAGTATATATCTGTTACAGTGTCCAGTTCAAAGGACACAGCTCTGCTGCCATTGTCTGTTTTTCTATTGTTTGCCCTGCATTCTCTATGCCTACAAAAAGATCTGATTTACTGCCTCACTGTTACCCAACCGTGGGACATTCCTGTGGCTTTAACTTTCGGACATACACTTAAGAATGGTTTTCATTTGATTTTTAAAGCATAATTGATCAAATGAAGGGAAGTTTACTGGCCCGTATGCTTGACCCTTATTTAATAAACAGGATCTTTTCCTACTCTGTAAAGCATTTGTTCTCGTTGAACTTTCTAGCCGGCTTTTCATGCTTTAAAGTGGGGATTGGATGACGTAACACGGACTGTCCCATTCGATAGCGGGGATTTAACACCATTTACCTCAGTGCAACTCTGACAGTTTTACCAGCTGAGGATTTGGCCCTGATCTCTGCTGGTTTAATTTCACACAGGCTGTCTTCCAACATCTCTGGTCAAGGTTAAATCAGCTTTTCACAGCAGTCAGAGAAAACATTTTGATTCATTCTATATTCTACATATGAGCCTTTATTTCATTCCTGTCTGTTCGGAGATGTCTGTGTCAAAGTGCCAAGCAGCTATCTAAACACTGAATATCTCCTTGTAATAGAGTTACACGGTTCCCTTAAAATCATGTTTGAATTCCAAGTTTTAAGGCAGTAACATGAATCAGCCATACCACAGTGTCCATGATGGCAAATGAAAGACAAAGGTGACAGATGTGACATAGTTCCCACTTAAGTGTGTCATAACCTCTCTCGCGTGGTCTTTATCCCTTTCTTGTGTGAAAGTTCTGTGTCTGTACCAGCAGAAGGGCCATCACATAAAGAGATATCATGATGTACATGTGAGGAGCCTTCTCTGTGAGGAAAGGTATATGAAGCATCACAGTAAATCGTACCTGTTTTCTGCATTAGTTCCTCCCAGCTGTAGTGGACTTTGACTAGATTGCCAGCTCCAGTCTTGCTGGAATAGAATATCTGCCCCCTCAAAAAAGTCAGGTGTGCTGTGCCTCAGAGAAAGCACGTCGTATTTATTTAGGGCATAAGCACTCGACATAAATGTATTTGCCTAGCTTCTGGGAACCTGCAGCTGAGGCTGGGCACCCTTATTAACTCACTTTGAAACTTTGGTCATTGATTTAATAGCATAACAATTCCCATTCTAGTATCATGGTACCTATATTTATAGTGTTCACGCCATGTAGCATACATCATCTTCAGAGGCATCCACTGAATATGGGAAACTCGGATGACTCCAGCTGTTGTTATTGCCTTTAACCCAGTGAGGTTTTGGGAATTATTCCCACTGCCTCTCATGTTGTGGTAGCACAGTGCATAGTTTTGTGTGACATCTTGATTTTACTATAACTAATATGGAGTCCATGATGTGGTGAAGGAAGTTTGGGTCTGACATGTGAAAGCGTAAGAGAATATAGAGCAGTGGAGACAGAACGTTAACAATTCTGGAGATTTTGAGATGCTTTGGCAATGGTGGTTGTAGATCTGTTCTAATTCAGAACAACCCTGCATGAAAATGAGAGTGGCCTCATGCTTACCTGAGCTTGCCTTGACTGGAACGGATCTCCAGCTAACTCCCACTGGTAGATCCACAACAGGAAAATATTCGGATATCCTGCTAAACTATTTTTGCAATTCTTTTGTGCCAGCAGACTGATTAAAAAAAAACAACCACCACAGCCTGGGCCAAGATCAGGACTTACGTTCCAGTTTCCCATATGGGAAACTATAGTATGTGGAAAAAAAGAGAGGACACCTGCTTCTATACAAGTTGTGTTCTGCTGGGCTTATGTGAAAAACAAAATGTTCACTGCTTCATGCAGGACCAGTTGAGAGGTTTTGGTTTTGTGTCTTATTGCACAGTAGGAATGATAATCCGAGCACATAATTTTTTGATTGCTGTTGCTTCATTTTCCACCTGCCTTGAATCTGCTTTGCCGCACTCCAGTGTCTCAGCAAATGTCAATTCCCTGGGGCTGTATCTGCCAGTTTCCTGCCATAACCACCAAACCAAACATGAAAGATTCGTCCCAGTATGTGGTGAATTCACTTGGCCTTGAACATGCAGTCCTGTTGCACTGGATTATCATCAGACAAAGTCACTCAAGTCATCACTACGATTCAAAGAGAAGTTTGTAATGAAGAAAAATATAAGGTGTCCCTCTGCTTAAACTTTGTGGGGAAGGTCAGGGATCTATTGTCCCTATGCACAGGAGCAAAGCAAGAAACATTTTCTTTGCTGTTGCAAATGGAGAGATCATGACACTGGAAGAGCAGGGGGAAAAAAACTCAGATGGGTCTCTTAAAACATCCTTAGCTTGTAATTCTGAGTTTTTGCTTCCTTTGCCAACCTGTTATTTTCTACATTGTCAAATTCCATCTCAGATTGATCACAGTGGTTTTAAAATGCTGTATTCACACCTCTGCATTGGCACCTAACCCTTGAAGGGGGAAGCTATGGTACGTGGTCTCCAGCTTTACCCAAGTACAGGCTTCAGACAGGAGGGTGGCACAAGGCTGAGGAGCTGCAGCTGATCCTGAAAGAGCAGAGTCAGCATCAGGAAAGACTTTGTATGCCCAGTGCAGAGCTGGGCAGTCGCTCTACCAGGCCTGTTGTTATACAGAGTGTTAGGAGTACCTGCTAGATGAAATGTTTTGCACTGACGGTCATTTCTTTCTTTTTGTCCTAATAGCCATGTTTAGCCTCCAACTGTTTCTACTGCAGTTAAACCCACTTAATCTGAAACAACCAGTAGAAATATGAATAATGAAAGTCTCTGGGGCCTCTGGAAGGAAAAATAATTTTAGGATAACTTCACATATTCAGTGTATATGCTGCTTTATGTTTTATTTCCATACTAAATCACCGTTTGCATAACATTTTATGTTTTATTTCCATACTAAATCACCGTTTGCATAACATTTTACTCTGCAGCAAAGCACAGGGCAAATTTGTTCTGTGAATCTGAATGCCCTCAGTTCACAAGTTCTTGAACTTTAGTTGCTAGGAGTATCAAAGGCTGGGCCAAGCTGAGGGCAGCCCATTTTTGTAACCGTCAGAGCAAACCCCCTGGCTTATCCAAGATCCAAACCCTGGCCCAAGCTTCACAGCCTTAGTCCTTCTCTCACAGTGACATCTAACATTCTGCTTTTATCCAGAGGGTGCTACAAAGAAGCCACTTAAACTGTCATTAACCCCAAGATGTGTTTTTAATTGTAACAGAATCTTAGTGTTGCCAGAGGTAAATAGAAAATTTCAGAAGGAATATTCTGGTAGACTTCACTGAAGTTTTGCTAGACTCATCTTTGAAGCTCACGTCCTCACCCCAGCTCTAGGCAGGGGTTGCACGGGTGGTTCATAGCAAAGAAGGGACGTGCTGCGCCAGCCTGCTGCTGAGCAAAGAAACTGGTTAACTGCCTATGTCTGCACTCCTGTCTCTGTGCAGTGTGTTCGTTGTCGAACTGGACAGCTATCATGGAAAGACCACTGATTTTCTTCCCATGTTCTTTAACTGTAGTCACATGTGGCCAAGCTAAACCCCCGCAGTGCAACTGTTTTTTCCTATTTACACATGTTACTAAGAAACATCAGCTAAGGATATGTTATTACAAGTTTGGGAATGACCCCATTCTTGGTACAGGGCCAAGCCAAACATTTTATTTCATTTAAAAAAGCAAAATGTGATAGAGTCAGTAGTTATAATTATGATTGGCAAGCAGAGATGGAGTGCTACCATGAAGCAGAAAGACGGGAAATTCCAATAATCCTAATTAATAAGCATAGTGAGTAATTCCATCAGAGGGATTATAAAACAGAAATGTCATTCTGTCTTAAGAGCAGTTTGGCCATGAAAGGGCACAGGAGACAAACTGTAAAAAAAGACTGCTTCATTGATCAAGGCACCTTGATATGATAAAGTCACTGACATAGAGATTTTTTTTAAAAGCTGTGTTTTGTTAGATTCATTAAGCTTCAAGTCTATAATCAAAAAAAGGAGAATTAAAGAGTAGGAATCTGATTTAAGTAGCGATGAAACAGACCTAGAGGAGGGGAAGCAAATGATGAAACAGTCTTATGAAATAGACAAGGAAGATTCTAAAACTCTTTTAATTGTCCCTACGCACAAGGCAGAACGCTTTCTCTTTGTCACACAGTACTGTTGTAACCAATTTCTTACTCCTCTCCTGTTTACGTATACGAGAGGAAATATGTTGCTTTCTCTTTGACAGTCTCTTCTTAGAACATATGAACCACAACATTCTAGTAACAAAATTACGCTGTTTTTGTGGTTATTTTCTGAAGAGGGACACTAATTCAGAAATTACTATTTTCTTCTCTTTGTACTGGTTATTTCATTGCGGCCTCTAAATGCTGGCATGAGACGCACTGGCGGCACTGGAGTAGAATTTGGAGGGGATGTTACTGGCGCACCCACTTGCACTGTTCTGCTTGAGAGTTTGTCAGTGTTTCAATTGCAAACCGCTCCTTGCAGAGATTTATAACTAGGTCATAAAAGCTCCCTCCCAGCTAAAATCTGCACTTCTTTTAAGTTTTATGACACAAGCATGAAATAGAAGTCTGATTTTTTCATAGGACATATTTCATCATAATGCATAAAGATTTACGCACTTAAATCCCATTCTCATTAGGGAGAGTTACGCTTCAGACTCCATCCGCGTGCATTAGCATAGGGACAGAGGCAAATCATCACCTGGTCGTTCCTAACCTCAGCGAAGCCCACGGAACATCACCGGTTTACGCCAGCCAATCTGGCTCATAGGCAGAGTCCTTCCTTTGCTGACTGTAGCCAAATTGGTTTTGTCAGTCTTTTGATCCGTATAATTTCAGCATACTTCCTAAAATAATGGTGGAGGAGAGGGAGAATCCATCTCAATGTACCTTCTAAAGCTGGAGTCAGAACAACACGTAAGGTATTAGAATCTGAAACACACTTTTTTTTTTTTTTCTGTCAGAACTAGCAGCCTGAATCCAAACTAATTGGGGTAACGATGTCCATTTGCCTCATTGTGTGTCAAGAACTTTTTAAAGCAATAGCTGAAAAATGCTGAATCCACAATATCCACAGCCCCCTTTCACAGGGTGATCTCCACTGTTACGCCAGGTACGAGGTTTATTACGCACACTGAAAAATAGACATTTCATTTGCTTATGACATAGATTTCATGTCAGACATAAGGATTTATGCACTTTTGTGGACAAAAGCTGTGCTTCAGTTCATGAGCACCATTTACAAGCGTTGCATAGCGCTGACTGTGAGAGAAGCATATGGGCTGTTGTGTCAAAGATCCACTCATTCCTGGAGCTTTAGCAGACCTCTCAGATTTATGTATCTTTCCCAAGAATATTGACTGTCCTTCCACAGTTACCTTGGACTCTTGGAAGGTCTTCCCATTCAGCCAGAAGCCAGATCTTCAGGTAGTTGTGCTGAAAGCTGTGGGCTAGACTGTTAAAGGATAGTGCAGTTGAAATGGTGCCAAATCCATCCTAAGTACAGGCTTTTAGCAAAAACACCACAGACATACTTAGGCTGCCATTGCACATTACACTTTTTCTAATAACACTGTTGTTTTTTTACCAATCCAGTTTTCAGGGATTCAGTTCTCTTTTGTAGACACAGCCACAGTCTATTTCCTTAGCCAATAACTAGGGCCATGTGAAATACTGTCAATTCCCAAACCACCAAACACCGGCCAGGTTTCAGTTTTCATTGTGAACTCAAAATTCAGACCAGGATGGTCTGTTGAGGAAATGGATTGTTAAGGTTCACAAACCTTGCAAACAAACTTTGGCCCTGTTTTGATTAACCCCACTTCTAAACGGGCAGAGGCTTGTTCGAAAACCAAGTTGAAGATGGCTCCTCCAGATGCACTTCCCAGGTCTTTGGCTAAACCGACCAGACAAACCAAGCCTCCACTTAGCTACCACTTCTGAACAAAATTTGTAGCATGGTCTGGCACTCTTTACCTCTCAGGTGGTTAACCTGTATTGGAGCACAGCACTGAAAGAGCCATTTCAAATTATTTTGAAACTTGCCTCATTCTCAGTACAGGCATGGAACTAGCTAATCAGAGCTGCATGGATATAGTGTTCAGGCTTCTTGGTCTCCATCCAAGGGTACTCAGAGCTCCAGGTTTTAAGTTACTGCTCAATTAGTTATATATTCAGAACAGAATGACAATTTTAACTTCTAAATAGGCTGATTAGAAAACTCCCCTTCCCGCCGCGCCCTCCCCCCCCCCAATTAATGCTCTGAAACAACCCTTACAATTACACCATTTGGTGGGGGGGGGGATTGTGTTTGGAGATACTTTTGCTTTTGCTTTTTGTCTCTCCTGGTGTTATGTTCCTGTGACACTGTTTTATCACCAGATGAAAGCCTTGGCAGCGAAATATTGCCGTGTGGCTTACATTAGTGATAGCAATAGCCTGCTCCAGAATTACCCACCCAACATGCCTTTGAATTTGTTCGATTGAATTGACTCATCGAGGTCTCAGACATGGTTAATCTTTGTTCTCTGGCAGACTGTCTTCATTAGGACATGGCAGGATCCTGCAGAAGCAGCGTTCTGCTGGGACAGTGTCGCAGTAGGCAGAGTTCACGGTCAGTAGGTTTGTTACCTGGCAGCACAGTGCATGTTTAAATGGTGAGGAGTTTTTGCTTGTTTGGTTGGTTTTTTTCCCTATGCTTGCCAGCTCCGAAGCTGGGGTTCTTCATACCAGCTCATACCACATGGCAAGCCAAATAGGCAGACTGTATGTGAAGGGAAAGTCTGGGAGAAGCACTAAATCTAGTATAGGTTGTGGCACTGTTGAAGCTAATTCTGGCTGGCAAGTATGAATGAGACTGAGTAATGCTGTAATCTGTCACCTCTCACCTAGTCAGTGTGACAGCACTTGCAAGGCATCCCATGTAAAAATAAAACGTATCTTAAAAAGTGTTAGAAACTGGTATGAGGTGACTTATTTGATTTGAAACACAGAGTTATCACAGAAACCAGTCTTCTTTCAGTTCAGCTGTCTCCATGGAGCAGCAGTCGCTTCTGAGTGCTGTGGGTTTGTAAACTCTCCATGCAAAATATTTTCCTCTCCTTCTGACCCAATACTTTAGTTTATCTATATATTTAGAAGATGTCCAACTTTCCATTCTTGATGTTCTGTTCAAGTTTTTCACTGTAATGAGTCACGTAAGAGAAGTAAAAAAAAAAATTTCCCTGTGAGGATGAGAGGCTGAGCTGTTTCCATCTTAGTGAAAAGGGAGAGAAAGAATGGAAAGATGTACTTAAGAGGGAAGTAGAGGATTTAATGCACATATGTCTAATACAAAGCATCAGAATATTAACTGCAGATTGGTACATACATATATTAAGCACAAAAGAAAAACATCTAAAATTTTTTAAAAGAAAGGTTTTGATTCTGATTATATAAATTGATCTGTCACAATCACTGTCACAAAATGTTCTTGAGAATAAGAAGAAAATCTCAAACTCTCTGGGAAAAGGGACAATGAACCAGGTGGAGGAATGAAGAGGAGAGAGCAGGAACCACCAGGAGTAAGAAGGGAAGTGATGGTGGGTGAGAAGATGGAAGAACCTGATGCTGGCTGGGAAATGAAAACGGATAAGAAGATAGCTGGGTAGAGGGGAAGAGGGGGGGAGAGGTGTGCTATAGAGGAGTCTAGCTCATGAGGTGGGGGAAAACTGGAACTAACTGACTGGGTAAAAATTTGAGGGCAAACGGCTGATGAGAAGATAGGTACAAAGACTGTATATATTATTCTATGTGTTGAAACACAGGAAAGGGAGATAAGGCAACAAAAAAGAGTAGGTGGTAGGGGAAGTTGTCATAGAGCAGCAAGAATGAAGAGATGAGGAGCTACAATGTAAAATGGGAATTGAGACTGTCTGGACAGTAAGATTAGGACTGGGAGAAGAAAAGGGACTGTGCATAAGCATCCAGAGGACTCAGATATCATAGGCAAAAAGAAGATGTGCTGGGAGCAGTGAGTGGAAAGGTTTCCTGCGAAAGATGAAATCTGGATCCCGAGGGAACAGCAGGGAAGAGATTAATGAAGGCAGTGCTGTGTCAGAAAAGGTGAGGCAGGAGGGGTAATTCTGACATGGGATAGACAAATAGCCGAGGAACGTGGAATAGTACATTTGATATGTAGGTCCTTTCACAGTTCCTCCGCTGTCAGCAAAAGCCTGTTTAAATGCTAGCAGAGTGTGTGTCATCCCCCTTCAGCCTTGCCAATAAAGAGGTCAACAATCCATTGCTATAAGCTACTCCATTAAATTGAATAACTTAGACCTGTGTGGAAAATTCATATGCTTGACAGTGCAGTGCTTACAAGTAATTACACGATGGAACTTCTGGTTTTTCACTTTGCTTTCAAAAAACATAAAAAATAAGACAAGTTGCACAGAAAAATAAATGTTGAGAATTTCATTTAAGCACCTGGAAGTTTTAAAATTTCCAAAGCACTCTGAACTTTGCAATCACGATTACATTTTCCTGCCCTATCCCATAAATCTGTTCTCTGATACCATCTTTAATTGCAGGCATACTGGGGTTTTTTTAGGTTTTGCTGGGTATTTTTTCTCCACAGGCCATTTACTCACTGACCTGCTTTGGGAGTGAATTGGAAATGAGTACAGGGACAACGTGTTGTCTTTAACACCCTTTCTTCATCTGTTATAAAACCCTGCGAGATGCATAGTGGTGGAGCAAGGTGGCTGTAGGAAGAAAGAGAACAAGTCGTATGGCTACGATAGCTGAATACTGGCTCACACAGTTGGATTCTCTCCCTTTCCATTTACCATTCAGTTCCCGTGCCTTGCCAGGCATCACACTTCCACAGGTGGTCACGAACTGTGTGTTCCTCATTTCTGGGGTCCTGACAGGAGACTCTAGGGTCTATTTTGCAGAAGTGCCGAGCATTCACAGCTGCAACTGGAGTTAGTGGTACCTGTGTTTTAAATGCATAAAGGACTATGTAACGTTATATACGGTGAAATATCCATATGATAAGTTTTAAGGGAACTGGTTAGTGAAGTCAACTGGCATGAAAAATACAGGGATTTGACTGTGGAGGAAGTTTGGAATTTCTCAAGTCAAAGGGACAAAACTATCTGTAATTTGGATCCTAACAAGGTGGGTGGAAAAGATTTACCAAGAGAGTCCTAGCCTTAACTATATGAATAACCATCTCAAAGGGGATATTAAGAGTAAGCAGGGAGCTTATGAGGGATGGAAAAAAGGATCGACCAGCAAAGAAAGTTATGTCTTGGATGTCAGGAAGTATACAGGCGAAGTGAGAACTGCCAGAAATCAGGCTGAGTTGAACCTTGAAAAGAAAACTAAACCAAGCAGCAAGAAGTTCTTTGGTTATAGAAATAAAGAGAGAAGAAGAGAAGAAAGGAGATGAAATTGGAATGCTCTGTGAACTAAGGATGTGGCAGGAATTTGATTCTCAAAGGAACCTGAAAATGTGAGTAAATAACTCTGTTTTTAAACAAGGGAGTTGATGGGCAGGATGGCAAACAGGAATGAGCAACTGGATAAACCAAAATGAGGTGAATCAATATTCAAAATGTTTACTATGATCCAGCAAGGTGGGTGGATAATCTCCCCTTCTGAATGCTGAATCAACTAGCATGTGGAATTGCAGGTCACAGGCAAAATAATTTAATTCTCTGAGTGCCCAGCCCCTTGAACTGGAAGACAGAGTCAAGGAGGTGAATGAACCCCCCATCATCCATGAGAAAATGGTCAGGGACCTATTGCACCACTTAGACATGCACAAGCCTATGGGACCAGGTGGAAGCCACCCAAGACTACTGAGGGAACTGGTGGAAGAGCTCAGGAAGCCATTTTCCATCGTTTATCAGCTGACCTGGCTAACCAGGGAGGTACGAGTCAACTAAAGGTTAGCAAATGTGACACCCATCTACAAGAAGGGCCAGAAGGAGGATCCAGGGAACTACAGGCCTGTCAATCTGATCTCATCCCAGGGAAAGTCCTGGAGCAGATCATCTTGAGTGCCATCATGTGGCACGTACAGGACAACTAGATGATCAGGCCCAGTCAGCATGGGGTTATGAAAGGCAGGTACTGCTTGACTAACCCGATCCCTTCTATGAGAAGGTGACCCACTTAGTGGATGAGGGAAGGGCTGTGGACATTGTCTACCTAGACTTTAGTAAAGCTTTTGACACTATTTCCCACAGCATTATCCTGGAGAAACTGGCTGCTTCACAGCTTGTATGGGTGTGCTCTTTGTTAGATAAAAAACTGTCTGGATGTCTGACCCAAAGAGTGGTGGTGAGCGGAGTTCAGCCCAGCTGGCTGCTGGTCACAGGTGGTGTTCCCCAGGGCTCAGTGTTGGGGCCAGTTATCAAGAAGGACATTGAGGTTCTGGAATGTGTCCAGAGAAGGGCAACAAAGCTGGTGAAGGGTTCTAGAGAACAAGTCTTATGAGGGGTAGCTGAGGGAACTAAGGATGTTTAGTCTGGAGAAAAGGGCAGGACCTTATCACTCTCTACAACCACCTGAAAGGAGGTTGTAGGAGAGGTCCATGTCAGACTGTTCTCCCAAGTAACAAGCAATAGGATGAGAGGAAAGAGCCTCAAGTTGCTTCAGGGGAGGTTTAGGCTGGAAATTAGGGAAAATTTCATTACAAAAAGGGTTATAAAGCACTGGAATTCCCAGGCTGCCCAGGGAAGTGGTGGAGTCACCATCCCTGGACGTATTTAAAAGACATAGAAATGTGGTGCTTAGGGACATGGTTTAGTAGTGACCTGGCAGTGCTGGGTTAATGGTTGAACTTGATAATCTTAAAGGTCTTTTCCAACAAAAAAATTGTGATTCTGTGAGTAAATCTATGAAAGGACTGGTGCCAGGTAACTAACAAGAATAAATGACACTTTACTCTGAAATTATATTTAATATTTCTTGTAAATTGGAAGCACAAGTTTAGTACTGCTGAAAGGGAGGAAATCTGATTTGGAGCCTTCTAGACTTGCCTCCCTAATATGCGGCATTTTAGATTATATTTTAAAGATAAGGATAATTAGAAATGGTGGGGAAAATAACTAAATTGCAGCTGCGGTGTATTGAATTTTATCATGCCAGGATAGCCTGATATCTGTGTTTGATATTCGGTGGATTTTGTCTGTGCATACTACGCTGAAAATTTCTTGTAGATTATATATGAATAATCTGAGTTGTTAAGAGGCAACAGGCAGGGTTTAACACTGAAGCTTGAAGGTGATTAAAAGGGTATACAGGAATGGTCGGTGCTCAGAGGTGAAGGACAGCTAGCAAGAGACCACAAGTAGACATTTGAAAGGTGGGTTTGGTCCTTACCTACTCATGTATTTTCATTAATGATTCTGGCTTAGAATTAACCATATGCAAATGGACTTCAAGATGGGAAGCACTGTCAAAAAAGAAAACAAAAAAAAAGGACAGATCCAAATATCATATATGAAGAATCATATGACACTGAGGACTGACTATTTGTGAGGTCATGCACAGAAAGATCTAAAGCCAGAAATTTCTGCTCTAGGCTGAGAACTCATTAATTTTCCTATGCATGTGGAGGAAAAAGGGCTGAGGTTTTGGGTTACATCGTGACAACAAATGTTCGTGTCATTTGAAGGAGCCCAGGAAGTAGTAAATGAAACCCTTAAACTATGTCAAAGATAACTTCAGTAAAGATGGAGAGAATTAATACTATTTCACAAGGCACAGGTGAGATCCAAGATGGGTACACGTACGCAGTTCTGGCCCTGTATGGGGAAGCATGGTGAATTTAAACCAGAACCTGTGTCTTCCTTATGGGAGAAAATAAAAACAGCTTTGCCTGCTTTGTCTGGTAGAAAAAGAGGTTGTGACAGGAAATTGTTAATCTCTTTAAATACATGTGAGGAGGTGGAGCTGGTTTGAAGGTATGGGGGCAGTGAGAAGGAGAATAGTCAATAGTGGATTTCAAAAAGACTCTCTAAGCTAAAGAAAATTAAAGACGAAAAGAATGCACGGATGTGAATTACATGGGTATGCATTAGCCTAGGAACTGGGATGAGCTTTGTGAGCATCAGAAGACTACTGAAAATCTTCCAGTTGCAGAGAGATGAGCACAAATGCTGTACCACAGCTGCAGCTAGCATCCCTCCAGTGCATACTGACTTCCCCGCTGCTTTCTCTCCCTCAGACCGGCAGCAGCCTGGATTCCTCGCTCCACGCAGGTTGCTACATGTTCCCTTTTAAATGTGTTTGTTGTTGCCATGTCCTTTGTGCCAGTACTTGCTGATTTTCTGAGGCCAGACATTACAAGCGCATAAGTCACAGAAGAGACAAGGAATCTTGTCTTGCCAGCCCATTACAGCCTCATAAGTCTCACAGATGTTCAAATATATTGGTTTTCAAATGAAACTCCCACTATGTGGTTGAATTATTGCTGCTAGTGAAGGACCTGCCCCTGCCCTATATGGCTTCCCTTTATTGTTCAGTGGTGCTTTCATGGTTGTTTGCGTGACTGGCGTATCTTATTTCCAGTGATGGCTAAAGCTGTGTTTCCAAATTCCGGGCTTGGTTCCATTTATCACGACACACGAACTTTCTGCACTTATTCCATAGCAATATTAATGGTTTTTTCTACCTCTTGCATTTACCCACAACAATGGGCTGGGTTAATCTTGAAGGCCCATCCCTAACCCAATATCTCATTTCTGAGGCTGGTCAGGGCAAGATGACTGAAGAAGGCTGTGGGAAGAAGACAAACATAGTGAGATTTCCTCAAAACACTCTTCAGGCTCCAGGAATTTGTGGCTCGGGTAATTCCTGAGCCAGAGATGGGGCCTTTGTTTTTAATAGCTCTGATGGATTTTTCTTCTGTGAATTCGTTCATGAATTTTTAAATGCAAGTTAACTTGTGGTATCCCACAACATCCTGTGGCAAGGGGTTAGCCGGCTTTCCTGTGAGCTAAGAAAGAGAAAAGCTACCTTTTTATTTGTTTTAAAAATGCTTCCTGCTTTTCATTTGATGTCCTCTGGCTTGTAAACCAGAAGGAATAGCGTGTAGTTGTTTTCTATTTACCATGCTTACACCACTTGTGATTTTACAGGCTTCTATTGTGTTGTCCCTTGGGCTGAAGGGTATTAGCCTATTTAATCACTCTGTGGATGGAAGCCAGTCCATAACTATTGGTATTATAACAGCCTTGGTATCCTGCTCTGTACGTTTACCAGATTTAGTAATTGTTTCGGTGTAGTGGACAGTGGTTTCCTCCTGTGGCAGTTTGTACTGGGATTTCAGATCCAGACGGTATTGAAAGGCGAGCTGCTAGTGCCCTTGAATTCCCAAGAGCTCAGTCAGATGGTGTGTTGGTTCAGAGCCTTTAATGTGGCTTCATCCAGTGCTCGAAGATATGCTCTGAGCTTTGCTGACTTCTTCAAGGTACTTAATATAGTCCCCATTCCTCCCTTTCTATTTTCTGCCACTCCCTTTTCTTCGTCAGTCCCTTTCCCTGTATGCGTACATCCTCTCTGGCCTTCTGCAGACCCTTTCACTCCATCTTGACTACTCCTGTCCCAAGTATGACAAACACAGCTCTAAAAAATAAAATACCCTCCTAACAAAGAGCTTTATGATTTCCAGTGAAGCAGACCATACCCTGTCTAGTCTAACTCTTCCCCCTCTTCCCAATCTGCTTGCCAGCTTCTGGTCCAGCATCTCCTCCTACCTGTTGCTCTGTATTTCTACTCCCAAAGCCCTAGGGTGTCTCCTCCTTGCTATCTCCTGCCCTTGCACCCCCTGCCTGTGCTAACTTCCTGGCATAGCCATCATAACTATTCCCCAAAGCAGCTTTACTTGAGCTGACGGTCTTGTACACCTCCCCAAAGAGGAAATGTAGCCCTATCCATGTTGTCAACACAAGAGCCACAGCTCATCCCCTCAGTCTCGCTCAGTTTACCATTGCATGGGGAAGGGAAGGCTTAGGCAGCCATCTGGTCACAAAACCTCTGTGTTCACAGAGATCTTCAGCCTAGCCACAACCTTTGGAGCTGTCAGCTTCCTATCCCTGTGCCACTGATGGCTCAAAGTGAATGCCCTCATTTTCAAGTGCCTATCAGAGAAGGGAAGAAAGCTTCCCAGAAACAAACCAACAAACAAAAAATTAAAGAAAGCAGGAAAAGGAGAGACAAAGTTGAGTTGCCTCTTTCTCTCCTCTTCCCTGCAATTGTCTTGAGACCACAAAAGTGAGGTACCCCCACCTGAGAGTTGCTGCCATCTCTGCCACACGGACTGAGACACTTTGGGATACTCTTGCTCTTTTCCAGGTACATTTGCAACCATCCCTGAGTGGCATCATTGTATGTTAATTGCCTAAGACAGAGCTAGGAGGAAGCAGAACCGAGAAAAACAAAGGGCCCTACGTACAGATCAGTGGATTCCCCCTTTCATCTTCTGGTCTAGGCATTGCTTTTATCTCTTTCTTTCTCAGGTCTGACCAGTTTATCTCAAAGATCAAAAGATGTCTGGCCTCATCTTGTCTGCAGTCAGATACATCACACTCCTAGTACTTGCTTGGGAACTTGTTGTGATTGTTATCGTGTGATTAACTGGATAACCCGTTCTTGATACCTTTGGCTACTGCAACAGCAGCACAGCAGACTACAGGCTTGGTGCCTCTGAGTCCTTTTAGTTAGTGACAGGTTTAGATCCTATCAGAAATCTTGGGTAGCTAGATTTGTGACAATTATATTGAGACAAATAATAAATGCTAATATAATAATAGTGCTAATAATAATAAAAGTTATTGAGACAAATAATAAATGCTAAGTGTGATGGCAAATAGTCAGGTGACTGGCAATATGTCCAGCACCGCAAGCCACCTCTGACATCAAGAACACTGAGAACTTTCTCCCAAAGCGATTTTGATATTAACTCCCCACCTTACTGGGGGGTAAAAATCTTCTCAGCATCCTGCTATGTAGCACCCTTCCACCTTGCTTTGAAGGCTTTCTCTTGATTAGTAGACCGCAGGTTTATTTTGTGCTGGTTTTTAGCTGTAACTGTTACTGTCATTTGTAGAACAACTGTTAGTGGCTTCATATGGCTCGATTTTGAACTGCACATGGAAAGTCATTTCTGGCTTTGGCTCATCTTGTAGGTGTCTTCTTGAAACGTGACTTTATATGCTGAGACTATTGAACAAGTGATTATTCTTGTTCCCGTCTCATACTGAGAAAAAAATTCTGATTAGTTGTGTGATTTGTGGTGAACTGCTATTAGTGGGTTGGCCTCTCAGTGACGCCAAACTTTGCACGCTAATATGTTTTTGTGTATATGGATGTGTTTGTTTCGTCCTGAAAATTTGCACTGAATGAGAATTGGTGAATTGATAAATTAATTCGGTCTTACACTACTTGCTTGAAAATTTTGTATTTCCATCAGACTGGAAGTAAGTCTGATAAGTTTGATTACTATAATGTATTCATACAAACCTTTTTGGTGATAAGTTAATTAAATGTAAAAGACACTTCAGCTTACCATTTGCATGCTGCCAGCCCAAATCTCTGCCGAGGCCAAAACTGGCATCTGTGCGAACCGTTTGCTACACTATTCCCATGGCCTAGTCATCCCTAAATGCCCTGAACCACAAATCATTTGCTCATTCCTGTTCAAGCCATCAGTCCAGCCCTCTGGGCTTTGCAGAATCCAGCAATAAATCTAGCTCTGATGACCCAGATCTTCTGAACCCTAACCTTAAAATTAAGGTTAATAGTCCAGAGATCCCTAACAGCAAGAGAATTAATCACAAGCCATTTGTCTCTGATAGCCTAACTTCTAGTCCTACAGGTCATGCAGTGCCCAACAATAAAACCATCTCCTTAGTCCTTGCTGTCCCAAAAGTCATCTGAACCCTAACTTTTAACCTAACCTGAAAACCAATATCTGATCCTGAATTAACCATGAACCTCTAGTCCGTGGTACAATGAAGAGATATCGTTAATTAGCCTTGGTGGTGGTAACATCAGAAACTGATTTACCTGCTGTAAATTTCTGTGCTAGCCCATGGACTCAGGACAGCAAGTCTGAATGAGTAAGGATAAGTTCTGCTCTTATTATGGTTAGAAATGCAGCTGAAACTATCTGGCAGAAATGCTTAATTTTATGGCTGTGATAAGTTGGCAGGTTATAATTAGGAGTAATTCTGGGTATAGAAGATGAGGAACTGATTAATTAGCTTTACAACCGGATCATTTCCTCTTCAATGAGGCAAATAAAAATTCTGGAGCCAGAATCTTCTAGTGCTGGAAACAAAGAAGAGACAACATGGGCAGATGTTCCCATATTCTTCAGATCTGAAAATACTGACCTGAAAAATCTAGTCTTAAATATTCAATGCCGACCAGATCCTTAATTCAGTACCTATGTAGAAACAATCCTCTCCAGCCTGGCAAACTACAGAAAGCTACAGTTTGTCTTCAAAACCCTAGACCTAAACTACTATACTTCTGGGTGGCCAAGAATACTAAACTACATGCTCTTCCTGAGCTTACCATCACCCTTTGCCTGGAGGACTTGCAGAATAAAGAAAAAATTGTCCCATCATGTCTTCTGCTTGAAATCTTTCCCTATCTCAAATGGCACTGTTGTCTTAATGCTAGTACCGAAGCCAAGAACAGGTAAAGACACATTTAGCACCTTCTCTAGTGCTTGGTCTTTGAACAGGCAATTCTTCAGTCCTGTCACAGGTCTCCTAGGTGATAACGACTTAACCCACTCAGTCCATGCTACTCTGCTAAACCCAACCCAGCAATTTACCTAGTTTTCTTTACTGGCAGCTTCAGAAAGTGAGAAATTCTGTGGGAATTCTGCTTTTCCAAACCTTGTGAATCCCAAAGGATGGTTAAGGTTGCAGAGAAATGGCTTATTATTCTTTGAAGCCTATTGTAAGTTGAAGTTCTTTCTTCAGTATTGGACAAGGCTTGGGACTGAGAAAACCTGTCCTTAGATTTAGTTCAGAAACTCACAGTTTCCAGTGAGGGAAGATGATGGATGAAGCTAGCAGGGACAAATGTCTTACAATGAGTGTAATTCCTTCCATGGGTTTCAGGACTCTCCTTCAGGGTAAGATTTAAGCAGTGAAAGCTGTGAAGCTAGATTTGTTCCTGAATCTTTCAGCCACTGAGAGGGTAAGATGTGGGATGAAGTAAATAGGGGAAAAGAAGTTATGACTAATTTCTTATCCCTCCTCAGACGCGACTAGATTAAAATAGACTAGGACTAAACAACCTGCAACTCATGGGAACCATAAAATTAATCATAAACTGTTTGACCTGCAGGCTACTTACCTCATGTTGGCAAGTTGCCAGAATAGAAAAGTCCCTGAGGTTCTAGACTTCCTCTCCATCTAACTTCTGCCCCAAAAGACCGGTCCTTGAAGTGCTGGAATTACTCATCAGCTATTTTTTCCTGCTAGTTGTGTCTTTCATCTTACCTGTTAAAACTTGCAAGGTAGAAGCATAAAACTATTCAGAGACTTCCTCCCCCTCAGCTTCAACCCTGAAAGAGCGGGTTGTCTCCTTACTGAAACAAAGCTTAAATCACTTCTGTCAAATGAACGGAACATGACTCTGGCACGACTCGTAAGATTCAAGAGTAATACTGTTACTTCTTCTTTTCTGGAAGAAATTCTAACAATGTTCCTAATCAGGATCTGAAACAGAACTCACAAACTATTAGAGAGAGAAAAAAAAGAAGTTGATTGTGAACTAATTCAACCTGCTAAATACACCTCTCCATTTTTGTCATAGGAAAACTTGCAAGGTGAAATAAACCTCATTTTCAATTTCTTCTCTTCCTGTCCTACAAATCCTAAGCATCTGAAAGAGATGCTTAGAACTCAGAAGTTGTTTGAAATTCCAGGGTTTGATATTAGAACTGGTTCTATTGGTTTTCGTACAACCTAATGCTAACTGTAGAATTCATTCTGAGCTGAGTCAGAGGCTAGACAGAAAAAATCAATCATACCCTCTCAGAACCTTTCTCCACACTAACAACTACTTTCTTCATTCTTATCTACCAACACCTGCAAGATTTAGGCTTGTGTTTTATTCTAGACTTCCTTGTATTAAATTGAAACCCTTGTCCTGACCCCAGCCCTAGCCTGAAGGCAGTAGAACTACTCCAAGACAGTTTACAATACAAACATACTATATTTTACATCGCAGTCTCACATTTTTAAGCTGTATCCTTCACTTGCTTGTTTGAAATTCTAAGGTTCAGGAAGGAAAGCAGCAACTTGCTTTCTAATCCCAACCCTTCCCAGAAACACACTTGCTGTGCTGCTACTCTGTGCCACAGTGCCCTCAGGCATCCCCATGTAGGCTCTGGCAAGGCAGCAGGTGAGCAGCTGGGGGAAGGAGGTGAAGTTTACTAAAGCGACCCATATGCACATGGCTGGCTAAGTAGAAATACCTGCCAGGGTTGATCTTTATAGGGAGACGCGTGTACCTGGTTGCTGCAGCTGCTCCCTGAGCATACAGTAGGTAGTGAAGATGTCCTCCCCAGCTAGTTTCCAGTTTCAGCTGCTGAAGTTGTCATGGGAAACCCTGTTTTCAGGCAATGCCAAATTAACTCCTCCTCAAGGCACATTGCCTTATTCTCTTTATTGTCCTTTGTCATAGGATGTAAGACACCCAAACCACATGTGTGTTTCCCCTGGTAGCAGGAAGTGTGGAAACTCAGTCTGGATGCGCTGGAGCTCTGGCCTTGAGCTCCAGGCCTGTGAAGTACACAGGGACAGAGGTTGTCATGACCAAGACCTTCCTTGGTCTCCATACCTCTGGTCTCGGGGTGGTGTGTGGGGATGCCCAGAGGCTGTCCAGACTGGGGTTCCCTTGCCTCCTCCCCAGCTGACCGTGGCATTCTGCTGGGAGCCCTGGCAGAGGAAGCATGCTGAAATCTGTGTGGTTAAGTGGCAGTGTTTCCTGCAGTGTCATACCTACCAAAATATGTCCTGGAGTTGGTAACAGCAGGCCAAAATCACCTGTTTCTAGCAGTTTCATACTGTAGAACAGTATTTTACAGTGTCCAGGAACAATTTCACTTACTGATGTTTATGTAGCTTTACAGATAAAAATAAATCTAACAATTTCCTCTGAAGAAAAAGCTGCAGGCATTGTTGTCATAGGTTTCTCCTCAGTTCTCCTCCTGACCCTGCAGGCCCTGCTGGATGCATCAGGAATCTTACCTCTCCTGTTTCTGCTTTCTAAGTGCCAAAACAAACCAAGGCCTTTCCCCAAGAGCAACCACGAACCACGTCTGGTTCTGCCCATGCAGACAGACCTTACAGGCAAAAAAGACAGCTCTTTGAGAACATCCCTTCAAAACCTAGACTGAATCACAGCTTAGCAGCTCCCAAACGCTGCAGACCTTGTGGCAGTGGTGAGCCTCGTAGGATCTGGCAATAGCGTGTTATCCTCTGATTCCAAAGCGAACCCAACCTAACTCTTCCTTTCTTTTTGGAAAGCTGAAGAGCTCTAACCTAATCTGATGCTGAATATCGCCTTGTAGCTAAAAATGTAATAGACCTGGGCCATAGGAGGGTCACATAAGTAAGTCAGGCATTTCTGTACTAGAAAGGAGAACATACAGAGAGAGAACGATAAGCGTTCATAAAACCTTTGAGAGAACGGGAAGGATCGATGGCGATCATTTGTTCAGTGACTCTTCCAGTGCAAACCTGGGTAATCGAATGAAACCAGGAAGAGGAATGTTTCAAAATGCTGACAAAGTCAGTTCTTTTCAGATTGTCTAACTGAGGCACAGAATCCTTTGCTGGATGACCTGTGGGTACTGTTTACACGAACTCAAGGTGAGTCGAAACCAGACAAGATCATAAGAATTAAATTCATGGCTGAATGTTGGGGGGTGTATTATCATGTTTACTCTGTTTTATACCCTAGGCATCTCCCTATGATCACTCTCAGAGCCAGGCGCACTGTTGGCTTGACTCTCTATGGCAAATCCTGTGTTCCTAAGCCCAAGCCCTACTTAGCTTTATGAACTGTGCCCTGTGATTTGAAACAGCCACAGATCCAGCCACAGCCACAGCGAAAAGTCGCTCTGACCTGCTGTATCAAATCCATTGCCTAGCCAAGCTGAGCTCACAGCCCAGAAGCAAATCAAACTGGCCAGTCCCTGCTCTCCTAAATCCTAGCCCTGACCTTAATATGTCCTGTGATCCCGGAACACTAATTATCGTCCTCTTTTCTTTGAAAGTCATGCAGTAAAGGATTGAACGTAGCTTCTCAGACACTGTCATTTTGAAGTTTAAGCTGGTACTGTAGGTGTAGCCAGAACTAAAGATACCTTAGAAATAATCTTCATCTTTCACCCTTCCTTGCCATATTCCTGGCAGTCTTGAAGGATGTAGCAATAATGTTGCTTTGTTCACCTCCACTTTTCACTAATACCAACACTCGCCCATAGCTATACGGTAACTTTTTGACCCCTTATCTCCCGAGACATAAGCCTCTTGCCGGTGCTGGCAGTGCAATCTTTCAACTGGCTCTGTGAGTGTTGCAGGACATGGCAATGAAATTGAGCTCCTCTTTTTTCAAACCTTAATACTGTCACCAACCTTAATACTAGCTTTCCCAGTCTTTCAATAAATCCTGACACCTCCATGCTCTTCCAATCTTTTCCTTTGCTGAAAGCTGTACTTCCTTCTCAACCAGCTTTATGCTGGGACAGATTTCTTACACTCTTTGTGCTTGTGTTTAGTGGCTGAGAATGTTGATTTCTGCCTTTCATGTTCTCCCCGCAGTATGTACACAGAGCTGTGATTTTCTCTGGCTGTGTCCTGAGTCATCGGCTTCTTTATCTTGCATCTATGTACTTGTGCTGCACTAATGGCTGTCACTGTTTTGATTTTTCTCTTGGACAGCTCCTGTGCTGTTGACATTTGTATGCATTTCCCCAGGGCTGGAGCTATTTCTCTTGGTATTATCTCCTGCAAACTGAAATCACATGTCTCACAAACGATACTGTTTCGGATTAGAGAATCTTTATTGTCTCTGGAGTTACATGTGGACACCAGAGCTCTCCATTGTGTAATTCACATATCTAAGTTTCCCTTTTCTTCTTGATTCCAGGTAAAAGCAAAATACTTTTCCCACCTCCGATGCAACCCCAATACCTGTCCACAGTATCTTTCTGCCTTAAATCACGTACAATTATATATTATTCCTGTATTTCCCAGCCAAAGCACAGGGTATGAGACCAGGACAAATCTTTGCTTATTAATCCTTACGGTCAGTTTGGTGTTCTGGATCCATTTTTCCTTTGTACTGTTTCAATGATTATGCAACACCGTTTCTCTAGAAACCCAGCTTTCCTGTGGAGCGAGTCATATTGCTTCTCTCCGTAAATGTTGCCTTGTTCTCTTCTTAAACATGCACCCTTCTTCAGTGTGAGCGCCACACCCCTATCGCTTCTACTCTAGATAATAAAATGGCAGGATTTCATTATCCTTCAGTTAAAGGGGCTCTCTATTATGAGAAGACTGTCACAGATGCTACAAGTCAACTCCAGCTAGCACTATGACACATAATGCAAACAGACTGGTGCCTCCTCCAGACTTTCTTCTTCTCTAGCTCACACTCCATGCACATTGCTACATCTCTAAAGAAAGACTGAAGCAATCTACACAACTATTGGTACAGTTTGCACCCTTTTCAGATGGTGTTTAGACCTCAAATAGGAGAATTTTTGCTTACAAAGTCCTTGTTTGTTGTTTGGCTTGCACAGCCGTGTTCCCATGGTTAACCCAGCTCAGCAGAGGCCATTTCCAGCTAGTTTTTTCAGTGACAAGATACAATTCAGCTAAGTTTTCTGATTCAGCTTGAAGTGGAATGGCAGGGAAGGGCAGGGGCAGAAGAAAACAAAAGAGTGGAGGTGGTTGGGAGTTTATTTCTAGACTCTAGTCCTGACTCGGATTTCATTTCTGCTGACATCAGATCATTGATCCAAACACTGCTACACCAAATTTGTACCCCTTCAAGTAGAATTCAGACTGGCAGGCTCCAGCAAATACTCTCTGATAAATGCATTGATTGCATCTTTCAGATCCTTTGAAAACCGTAGTGATGTATTTGGCCCAGTGTTTCTTTCAGGGGATTATGCTCAATTCACTGGTCCCTGAGCTGCATTGTTTTACAAAGAGAGGTTTGTTTCATGCAGTCTGTGTGGAGTTCATGCAATGTGCCCTCCGATCGCTCCTTCCTCCAATCAGTTCCAGTAATTTGGCATTACTAAGAAGAGGTGGACATATTTTGTTTCATTTCAATCCCACTCACACACTTTCGAAATGAGGAACAGAACTCCAAAAGGAGTAGATTTGTTTTTCTTTTAAAAGGGGGCAAAATGCCAATTTGGGCTGCTGTGAAGAGAAGGAAGTCCTGAATTAACAATGTATGAGTTCCTAGCTGAGGCCACTCTTCCTCCTGGCTGAGTCATGAAGAGGCGAAAAATCCCCTCTTGTGATCCCACTTGTTACAACAGATCACACTTCTTACAACTGTACCCCGCAACTTCTGGAAAGCTTTCCCATTCTCCCAGGAAGCAGTTCTGCTGTGGACACAAATCTGAGTCCTCACATTTATTCATGTATGGATGGGAGAAGTAATGGCAGCTTGTCCTTGCTACAGCAAGGCCATTGCTACATTTGTCTGCTTTGAGATGTCACTAACTCCTTGTCATTTCCTTTTTGGGTTGGTGGAATCTGGAGCAGAGCAAGGGCATTGAAAGTGGGAGAGGTTGAGTAAAAGAATTATGCCCAAGCCCTGTCTGCCACTGCCGCCCAGGAATGTAAAGTGCATGCAGAGTGAATGGAGGATGTTTACAGCTGAAAGGGGAATGGGTGCCAAAATACTCAGCTGCAGCTCTGGGCTCTTTCTGGCCATGCCAATAGTATGAAACTTTCTTGTGTCCTTCAAAAGCAGGGGCTTGGTTGTTTCAGACTAAAGCCAGTCTGGATTTGTTTAGGGTGGCACATACCTCGAGTTTTGTTGTCTTACAGCACTTTGCCTTTGTGCCATTGCTCCAGGTGGATTTCAGAATGGGTGGCAAAGTCTTGTATGTAGCAGAGCAAACCTGATTTTCTTTCATTTCCTTTTCTCTGAACAGATAAAGAATAAAGAATCCACTTGCAGAACAAGGCTGCTTTTCCACAGCAGATGAAGAGATTTTGGAAGGAGGGAGGCCCGTGTGGCTCCCCATGTGACGATTTATGTGACTTATTTTTTGCAGCTGTCCAAATTACCTCCTAAATATCTGCATATTTTCAATAACTACACACCATTTTCCTCTCCACTTTGTCTTAAGGTCACTTAAGCCTTGCCACTGTGCAATGAAGCTGGGGCAATAGTAGCGGGGTTTGCAGCTGTGGCCTCAAATTAGCAGAGGTGAAGCTAGGTAACGGTGGGTGAGGGCAGAGCAGCTGGCACGACGGAGATAGCTGCCGAGACAGCTGGATCTCTCTGGAGAGCAGTAACTTCCTGCTCCCAGCTGCTGCTGCCAGCACAACGTCTGTGCTTCTGCTCTTATTTTTTTCATTCTCTGCTTGGAGCTCAGAAGGCTGAGCAGCAGCTCAGAGACTGCTTTGCTGATGGGCTTATAGGTAGCATCATAGTTTCTTGCAGACGTGTGGTACAATCAGCAATGCAAACCTCTCGAGTGGAGAAGTCACGACTCAGGACAGCTTCGTTCAGGAGACGTGGTACCTAGGTTTTGTTCTGGTTTCTTTACCTTTTCTTTCTTTTTCCCAAATGAATGCAAAGGTTCCTAGGTAATGAGCCAGCCGAGACCTTGAGAAAGAAGCATCGTCATTATGGGTGCAAGAAAAACTGAGTGGCCTGAAAACCTTGACGTTTGCTGGCTGTTCTCCCTGCTCAGCTGAGGACATAGCACTCCCTCTGAGCTGCTTGGGTGTGTGAGAGTCTGCGTCTGTCAGCCTCGGTGTCCTGCAAAGTGACCAAGATTTAGGGTTTGGAGAGGGATATCCGTATTTTCATTCTCCTTCTTGTGGGACCTACA
>NW_010425275.1:30728-33452 GCF_000710305.1 Buceros rhinoceros silvestris
ACACGACCTTTGCCGTTAGTCCAACAGAAGCAGTGGAGTGGGGACAGAAAAAGGAGAGTTATGAGTTTTCCAAGTCTCTCCAACTTTTTTCTCTTCCTAAGCCTGGGATTTTGTAAAACTCCAAAACACTTTAAAAGCCTGAGCTGCTTACAAAACCTCCAGCTCCACAGGGTTTGCTTATCCCTAGTAATTATCACTTAATATTTGGCCCGGCACAGCTATCTTTCTGTCTTATAAGGATAAATGTATTTGTTTCACTGCTATCTGAGCTCTTTTTCACCATCAGACTGAAACCTATAGTTTATTATTCCTGGACAGAGGCCTACACACACTATGTGTTACTTCTGTAGTTCCCTCAGTCAGTGGGAAATGTTTTAGTATTATTATCATTAAATATTTTGCCAGACGCTGCGGTCTTCCAGCTTTCACATAGATAGGGAGGGAAGGGATGTGTGGCTAAAGTGCAAGCTTAAGAGATGGGAGACAGGAGGGGTTTTTTTTCCTTATCTGTGCCAAACTGCTTAGAGAGAAAATTCCTTTGGTAATGAGAAAGCCTAAAGGCCCGTAACTAGCTACCATCTCCTCGCACTCTGGCTTCTCAACCCATCAAGTTAAATTAAGCATTTCATGACCGCAGGTGCATTTAACGGTAAGGGCTCAGGCTTAAATAACCTATGAAACGCTCCTTGCGTCTTTGTTTTTTGGTACATGCAGTACAGGCTTGGTTCATATTTTTAAAGGAGAAATTAAAGGATCCTCGTTGCAAGGTTCATGATTTCAGTGGATTTAGTACCTTCTCAACCATTACATTTTTTGTTGTTGTTTTGTTTATGTGTATTTAATCTAAAGGGTTAAAAAGTTAAATGTCTAAGAGACTGATACCTTCTTATTTAATAATGTTGCAAAAATACAAACTAACAAATAAATTTTAAGCTCACATCTTTCAAGGTTTTAAGGCTCAGAGTGGAAATGGTAAGCACTAGATACTTTAATTCCTACGAAGCATTTAATTCATGCAACATTTACAATTTTTACTATATTAATGTCATGTATCGCAGTGTGCTATTCTCAGACAGCGACGCCAGAGCCGGGTGAGGCACAATATCATGGCAGTGTATATTTGCTGTAGGAAATACACTGATTTCAAACTTCTGAATCCTCCTGTGCCATCGCACTGCTCTCTCAATTTGTTGTTCCTGGACAAAGACCCTGAAGCTTGTAATACGAGAGTTCCCTTAACCACTGCCTAAAAACGTGTGCCAGTCATCTCGTTGGGGCTGATGTGTCTGTAACTTCACCAGATATTCCCCACTGTTCAAAAGGGAAGCTGGTGCTGCCATACGGGCCAAAGAGCAAGAGGAAACTATCAGCCCAGAGCTGACTCCGCAGGGAACCAGGCATCCCTAACTCTCATAGCAGTAGTCTTACCACGAAAGGAGCAGGGCTGAACCTGCACACCTCACTCAGAGGTTCCCATCTCAGACTTTCTGTTGGACTGCCTTTCAATCTCAGCCTCAGCCAGAGTTGCTCAACTTTGAAAACCGGGCCACTTTAGGTACGATTGGAGCATATTGATTTCAGAGCTGAACTTGAGGAAATTCCAGTCTACTATATTACCCGTCCACCTGCGCTTTGGGAGATGTAACTGGACCAGGAAGAAACTAGGGCTCGTAGTTTGGCAGAAAGACTGGGTGCAGGTGGATGTGGAAGAGCTGTGTTGCCAAATGCAATAGGACGCTGATCCTTCCACCCACCCCAGGAACCGCCTGCTTTTCCCCCAGCAGCAGAGGCCATAAGGACCAGAAACTCATGCGGTGGCAAGCGAGTTAATAGTTTTCCTAATGGCCTACATGCGCTACATGCATCAAATGAAATGAGTATGAAAATGGTTCATTACCTGCCTTGGGATCCAAGGTCAGGTTTTTCAAAGGAATTTCGGTACATAAAGTTGCAGGTGGATAGCTAGTAATGTTTACAAAAGCACTCATGTGCCAGATTCCCATGGATTTCAGTGCGGGTTAGACGCATGGAGATAAAGTGTCTTTAGGCATCCAAGTCCTTTGAGACGTGAAGTATTTTGCATTTATTGCAGTGTCCTGCAGGGTGCATAAGGATTATTGCTCTAGAGCAGCTTGTGTGCTGTCAATCCAACATACTGGCTTACCCTGCAGTGACTTGTTCATCTTCCCATACCCAGTGGAACAAAATCTGTTGCGTACATCCCACGTATCTACCATCCAGGGAACAATGCCTATTTGTGTTCTGGAAGCCTTCTCTTGAGTTTACTTTTCTTATTAAGAAGGGAAAAAGATGGAGGGGGTGGGGAGGGGGGAGAGAAGAGAAGAGAGGCATCAGTCTCCAGCACACGGCACATTACCAGCTACACTGCCAATTAACGTGCCAGGATTCCCTCGCTCGCACATGTTATGTTGTTTTGATGTAACTAAACGACAGTTGCATTCAGCTGCTTCTTTCTATGGAAAAAACATCTTCAAAAGAGCAGATGAGCGTGACCCCATTTCTCATTTTGTTTCCCATTACTTTAATTGTACATACATTGAATGTATCATCTATCGTGGAAAATTGCTTTCGTCTCTGTAACATCTGCAGGACACCACTATGGCAAAGACTAGCGCATCTGCTGATGCAGCTTTTGCTCTCCCCATTTGTTATTCCATTTCATATTCACAAATTTCAAGCCTGTGTTCCTGAAGCTAGCCTGCT
>NW_010425275.1:33534-35920 GCF_000710305.1 Buceros rhinoceros silvestris
CTGAACCCACTGATTTCACTGGGACACGCAGGTGCTCAGTGACACAGCAGATCAGGCCACTTTTTTTTAGGTGTCTATGCCTTTACTAGCTTAGACATTTGGGGTCACTGTTTTTGCTCTGGGAGCATTAATCTCGCATCTCAAGTGTACACTAAATTCCAGTTTCCTTCCTTCATCTCAGTCTGCTAAAAATTTGGTTCCATGTTTTTATTAATACCATTCAGCAGAGATTTTTTCTTTGCTTCAACCATGCCGTCAACCCACTGCTTGCTCATTGGTGATGCAAGAATCATCTACCAGTAATGTCCTGTGTATGCATACAACGTTTATGGATACAAGATGAGTGTAACCCTGATGCTGAGGCCAATACTCACCATTTCTTTGCATGCCATCCTCTACTCTGTAAACCAGAGGAGACCTGTTTAACAGCAGGACTGGAAGATTTGTGCGATTACTACTGCAGCTAATTTATTCCGTGAGTGGCTCCGTTTAATCCCATGACTGTCTGTGTGCAGCGCATGCATATCATCCCCGAATGACTTGGTACACATGTTAACAATGGGAAAAGTTCTTGGTGGAAGAATGTAACTTTCTAACTCAGCTGCTGCAGTTGGCAGAGACTGTTCCTCCCTTAGTCCTCAATTTGTCTTACTTGATCTTGTGACTGCCTGTGGAAATACCCCAAACTGTTTTTCTTGTATTTTCACCTGCGGGACTTCAGTTTAGAGACAGGAAGAGCATTTCAGTAGTATTGGAATAAATGTTTTTCTAACTGCATGCTTTACTTTTTTTAACTGAATTTTTCAAAGCATTCGTTTAAAGATGGAAATACAGTAGTTGGGAAAAAGCAGCAGATAGGAAACTCCGGAGTTCCACATGCAGAGTTCTTTTTAATGCTGTTTTCAGGGAAGTAAAGACAGTTTGCTGCTCTTCAAATGAACTGTCAGTTTACTCTCCAAACCAAGTGGAAGTCTTTCTGAAAGCCACAGAGACCCAGGGATACCTGCCAGGGACTAAGACATGAATATGGTTGCTAGCTGTTCTTTACTCGCCTTTTTTAGTTCCACTTGGTAGCATCACCACACCCCAAGGAGTGCATGCACCTTGTGAAGTCAGAGCCAGGAGTAATATTTGGGACTGGGCCTGCAAGCAGGTTTTACCCACTCCTCCAAGTACAAGCAGTTCCTTCGCAGTCCCATTAGTGACAGAACCTGCCCAGTGACAAGGCTCTGCAAGGAAGTATTTCAGAAACGGCTCAAATTTACGTGAGTGTGTGTGTGTGTGTGTGTGTGTGTGTGTGTGTGTGTGTGTGTGTGTGTGTGTGTCCTTGTGTGTGTGTGTGTGTGTGTGTGTGTGTGTGTGTGTGTGTGTGTGTGTGTGTGTGTGTGTCCTGGGCAAAGCAGGGAGAGAATACTGACTTTTTGCTTCTCCTATTCTGCTGCTGCAGAAGGGACGCCAGCTGTCTGTAAGTGCTTTTCGACCAGTTCATGTCAGTTCAATTGCTGAAGGCTAGTAAAAATTTTATATATATCTTTATAAAACACATGATTATATACTTATAAAATTAAACACAACCTACACTGGTATGCTTCAATCACAGAAGTCCCTGGGCAAAACAGAATCCAGATTAGATAGTGAGAACATTTCCAGAAGCACCGAGCCCTGTCTTGCAGCTCCCATCTGGAAGATGCACTTGTATCCAGCTCCTGAGGCACCGTCTCTAGCCGTGCGTGACTGTAAATCCTTGCAGCATTTTGAATATCTCCTGTATTGTACCTTGGTCAGATTAATTGAGTACCTTACAGAAACGAATAGCTGTGATTTTGTGATATCTCAGGCAAGTAAGAATTATCAGGGAATCATTAAGGAGTGAATCGGTTTTTGAAAAAGAGTGAATCTGGATGATAAGTAAAACTCATAGCTGATGTTTTCTTTAAACCGAATAGGTAATTTAGTTCAAATGTCTAAATGCTCCCATGTAACATATTCAGAAGACTCTGAGTCCTTTACCAAGTCCACGCTAGTTCCTAAGGTCCTGGGACTTTCCACGGGTATTAGTCTTGTTAGGTATTTTAGGAACAACAACAAAACAAAACAAACCCCAACCGAAAATTGATGTTTCTAAGTCACTTCTAGTGCTTTGCAAACGTTACATTCCAATCAGCTCAGGCCTTATTTTAAGCACAAAAGGTTGTATTTTCATCTGGAAACTGTTGTTCTGTTCTTTGGGAGCAAGGTTGATAGATTTGCTGGTCTCCTCCTTGCTTGATGGAATTGGCTGCCTTTCATTGTTTGTTTGAATCGCAAACAGAATAGCCTTGCAGAGGACAGCAGCACACCTCTTCGTAAAATGAACTAACAGACAAGAATTGTAAATTCTCCACAA
>NW_010425276.1:0-2402 GCF_000710305.1 Buceros rhinoceros silvestris
ATGCTCTGGAAGCTCAGCGGTATGCAGAGCTCAAAATCAAACCTGCATCAGAGAATGTTCTGCGGGCCCCACAAGCTGTACCACTCACTTCTAAGAGTAACTAAAGGTCAGAAAACTATGTGGAAATTAATGAAATGCTGCCCTCTTCTGTTAAATTTGATCTAGAGGCAGCTGCTCCTGCAACGCAAGAAAAGAGATCTGAAAAAAGAAGCAGGCTGAAGATGTGGCTTGGGGCCTGGATGCACAGCAGTGGTTTAGTGGGGAACCTCTGTAATTTCCGAGTGGCATGTGCGGGGACTTGCACCACAGCCAGAGATACAGATAGCCTGAACACAAGCAACACTCAGCGTGCCTGTGTATTTTAGGATAATGGTGTAATGAAGAGAAAGGTGGCATGAAATGAAAGCAGCAGCTGGATGATTTCCAGAAAACAGGAAACGGCTCTCGAGTAACTAAGCAAAGGAATGTCTCGCTGTCCAGTGTTGTGCATACCAAGCTTTTCAAATGGTCAAAACCAAGGAATCCAAGCACCAGAAGGAAAAGCACATTGGCCAGCTATCAAACATAAAGACACGTTCAGGGAGTGTCTGGAGCTGCCAGCTGCTGGGTGAGTGCCCTGCAAAATTACTGCCATTTTCTTGCCCTTTTCTTACGGCCTTTCCTGGGTCAAAACCAAGGAATCCAAGCGCCAGAAGGAAAAGCACATTGGCCAGCTATCAAACATAAAGACACGTTCAGGGAGTGTCTGGAGCTGCCAGCTGCTGGGTGAGTGCCCTGCAAAAATACTGCCATTTTCTTGCCCTTTTCTTACGGCCTTTCCTGGCTACACTCTGCTGGCAACTAGGACGGACTCATTTCTTTGATGCTCACCTTAGTGGAATATTCCTTCTTTAATTGCAAAAAAATTAATTGCCCACTAGCCACTAGATACAGCATTTTGCAAACCCACAGAAAAAGGTTGAAAAGTCAGAAGCGGTGTAGCAGAGGATGTATTTGGTATTTTTGTCCCCGGGTGTATTTCGCTTCCTGATGCAGTTTGTGCATAAGCTTATTGTACCACGTAGCCGGGCTACAACAGACAGCTTGTGGGCTCTCGGTACCAGACTTGTGCAGTCTCTCTGGTAAATAAGCCATAGCTCTGCAGTTCGTTTATCAAAGGCAACACCAAAGAGAACCTGTAAATGTTGCTCTTGTAAATAAACGGTCTTTATTCGTGCTCCTCCTCCGCCCCCCCTCCTCCAATTTTGCTTGCCTTGCATATTCAGTGTCGGCCTTAAGACCGGTTTTATTTCCCCTCTTTTCGCCTACTTGGTGTTGGCCTTAAGACTGGTTGCATTCCCCCTCTTTTCGCAACATTTTTAAGTTTGTGCAGCGAGCAGGGTGCTGCCATGGATCAACTCCTGCAGGAGCACAGTCGTGCACCATCACGGTGCGGGCCCAGCAGTTTCGGTAAGACGAGGAAAAGTTGGTGGAGCAGATAAAACAGTGCAAGAGCCAACAGACGCTCAAAATCGGGAAGGGCAATAGAGTTGTGTGTGCGGTGTTGGGAGCGTGTTTGTCCTGTGCCCAAAGGGAAATGCAAAGTTTCCAGGTGCCTACAAGAGTTTGGGATGTGGAGTACGGGGTTTGGGATAGGAGAGTGAGGTGCTGAAGGAGTCGTTGGTCTTTGAAAAGGAGACACGGTCAAGGCCAGGAGCCAGGCGAGAGAGCCTTGAAGTGACAATGAGGTATCAGGGATCAGAGCGATCAGAGGAACGTGCGGGAGAACTTTTAAGTCAGAATGAACCACTACAAAGCCAGTCTGAAGAATGTGTAAATGCAGTTTTGAGTCGAAACGAACGCTTGGAAAACTTGTTGTCTGCAGTGACCGAGAGGGAGATGAAGTTACAGGACAGGCTGGATAAACTGCCTGACCGGACTGGAGATGCACGGTCTTCCAAACCATTCCATCCCATCCCTACCGTGGTCTGCCGAGAGGACCCCGGATATGGGAGGAGGATCGCTGGCGCCATGGCGGTGACAGCGAGGACGAAGCCCGCCCTGCCGCGGAACCGGTGACTGAAGTCACTGGGGACCGGGAAGGAGCTCAGGTCGTGTTGAAGGAAGAGGAGGCAGGGGCATCCCGGGGGCCCGTTGTGTTTGTAACGGACACTCCGTGCTGGGGACCCGAGCTGGCACAAGGGCAGGATGATGAGTGTGCCCGCAGGCTGCGGAGGAGCGAGGCTGGGGACCGATGGCGTGTTTCGTCGAACGGAGGGAACCGCGTCCTGCTGAGCGAGGAGAGAGGGGGGCCTGTTGTTATTCAGACCGGGGGATTTTCGGATCGAACCGCCCCTGTGCCAGAGGCAGCAAATGCCCACGATCGTGCGCGGCGGAACGGCCCCAGGAACGCTGCTGCCGCC
>NW_010425277.1:0-3431 GCF_000710305.1 Buceros rhinoceros silvestris
GGAACAGGAAGAGAAAAAAAAAAACCAAGTGATTTTTGAATAGAAAAGCCACTCTATGAAGAATGAGAAGGGTTGTGTGAGTGATGGGGAGATGGATACTGTGGGGTTGCACACCCCTCCTCTGAGAGACGAAAGAGCTCACTCTATATCTTATCGACCAGGAGAGCTGGGATCTGCCATTTCTGAACTGGAGACCTCAGTACACGTCAGGTCTTTAACACCTCTGGTTTCTTCTTTACTGCACTACCAAACTCCCTGGAGCAACCACTGGTGAACTGAGCTGGCTGAGGTTTCTCTGCATTGCACTGCATTGAATGCCCAACAATTTTTCAGTGCATTCTTGTATTCATTAAATTCTTGTTTCTGCCTCTGCAGTACTTGCACCTAGCTGGGCACAGGATCTAGTTAACCAGAGAAGAAGAGCAGGTTGATCCCCTGCTTTTGACTGTACCGTGAGAAGCTGGGGGAGTCAACGGACAAACTTCAGCTCCTCATTCAAAAATAATGATCCCCTATTCCCGAGCGATGGGTTTTCCTACATGCTGAAGACAAGAGGCTCTTGCAGGGATTTTCAGTGCCATTTGGTTGCAAGAGCTTGCTATTCCGGTATGTCAGCTAAATCCTCACCCAAGACAAGTCTGCAGATACTTCCTTTGAATCACACAGCTAAATGTCAAGCCATTTTTAAAGCAGCAAGAGCGATGATGGCTGTGATGTGGAAGGAAGCAGTTATATATGTTGATTCTCCTGAACAGACCAAAAGGACAAGCTGTTCAAGCCAGTGCTGCTCTGATCTATAAAGAGAGCAATCACACCCAAAGCTCCTCTGGCACTGACAGAATGGGAGCATTTACAGTATCTTCTCACTTTGAGTTACCTGAGGACATACCTGATGAATGCCCATGGCCACCACTTGCTTAGCCCCTGGCAGCACTGCTGGGTACCTCCAGTGCAGAGTCTGTCTGCCGATGTGAACATGCTCATATATACTGGAAATACAAGTTCTGACCCCTGTAGCATACAACCATCCCCCAGACAAAATTCCAAAGATCTAGAAGGGCAATAAGCAGTGTCAGCAGGATGCTGCCCAGTGGAAACTGTTCAGCACATGAGAAGTTGGCTGCATGGCACTGCTCCAGCTTAATTTGGTGCCTCTGCTATCTTTTCCTGCTCACTCTGGCCAGCACAGGCTGGCTTTGGCCCCAGTTACTGGCGCTGACATCCCCCTGCAACCCCTAAGGCTCCCTCCAGCCCTGGCCGTGTCAGTGGCAGCACCAGCCATCGCTTGTCAACTAATGCCACCTGTGCTTGCAGGACCTTCTTGAAGCAAGGACAAGACTCCTGTTCCTCTCCCTTCCCTTCCACAGTAGCATACATTTTTCATGAAGTCTAATTAATAGTATTTTTGAATTTCACTAACTTTCCTGTGAGCTCATTGCAACTACACAAGCCTTGTCTTTCTTCACTGTATTTCATAGCCATATTTTTCTGGGTCGTATTCTTTAGCTCTTAACGCAAAAGCAATACCTCAATGTTGCTACTTGAAATACAGCAAAACATGGTGCCTCAGCTGTTCACAGCATACAGCAAGCAAGAGAAAGGGATGAAAGAAAGCAGAGGGATTTCACACGGAAAGCCAAGGAAATACTGCTAAAAACTCACTCCTTTCTATGCACCTCGTGTCCCTGGGGGCAGTCAGTTCATTTTCCACAGTGTCACTAACAGCCCAGATAACCCGTATCTGGAGGCCACAGTGAGTCTCAGAGCATCCCACAGCCACCTTCTTGGACCAATGGCTTCCCTGCAATACCCCCGTCCACATACTTTGGCTAGACCAAAAGGTCTTGAAAATAGGGAGTCCTGAGGTCAGAGTTGCAACTGCTGGGTGGGTTCCTGGAGTCTCCAGCAGTGTGCTTACACTCCCAGGATAGGTTGGAAATAAAATGAGAGAGAGTGCCTTTTTTCCCTATTGATATGGGATCTCCTGGGATGAGAAAGTGGCATCTATGTGGAAATTGATGTCTTCTCACCCTCCCCATCCTTCCACAGGCCAATTGTCCAGGGAAGTCATGTTGTGGCCCAGGAAAAAGCTGAAAGAAGAACTCTCATTGGTATTAAAAAATAAATGAAATGAAGATGAGGTTTAAATGACAAAATAACATCCTTAAACTCTTAATCTCCTTCCTCTCTTCCCCTTCCACATATTTCTTTTCTATTAGGTTTTCCAATAAAGTCAGATTTTTTTGTCCCCTGCAGCCCAGATCTCCAGACACAACACACAGTGTATCTGATGATCTCAGAGCAGTCTCCAAAGTAAATTATAATTGCCATAGAATTCACCATTTTTTGCTAGAATCATTCCCATGTCATTCAGCATCTGGGGGATCAAAACATGATTCTGAAGCAGCACAGAGACTGCAAAGATGCCCCTCCTTCCACTTTGCCTTCCACGGCTGTAGTTCCATTGCCAAATGAGCAGGGTCTTCTTTCTCCCTCCATCCTGATCTTCCCAGTCTTGCCTCGCTGCAAGCAGAGAGTGTAAGGCTCTTTTTAATATTTTAATGATACAGATCTAGGCACTGTTTTCTGATAGCCATGCAATTGAATAAAGGAGGCCAGATGTCTTGCCAAACTGAGGGATTTTTCTCCTCTGGATTCATGCAAAAGAATGATTTTTTGTTTTCATAGCAACCACGACATTCAGCTGCATTTTAGCAGCTACTTTGAGGAAAGTAGGAGTGTGGAGAAATAGTATATCAAATTATAGCTTTGATGTTTACATCAACACAGAGTGTAGAAAAGCCTTCAGATGTGACTGCTGGCCTCAGAGCAGCAAAGCACGTGGCAGGGCTGTGAGCCCTGGGGCTCTAACTCTGAACAGCTTTTCCACTTTTGTCCTTTACAATTTCTATTTTAAAATTGCATGGGATTTTTTTAGAAGTGTGGAAGTTAATTGGCACTAATCCCCTTGCCCAGCCAAACACCCAAGCAAACCAGTGTATTTTTAAACATCCAGTATATTTAGATGCTATTTTGAGGACCTGGGCAGCGCCACAGGCTGAGTAGTCAGGACACACAATTTTCTACATTTGGTTTACTGGTTACCAGCCAGCCCAGGTTGATGGAGACTGACATTTCTTCCCGGTCCCTTGTGACAGCTTTTGAGAACGCAGCAGCTGATCTTAAGTGGGTATCGTACCAAAACAGTCAATCAATAGCAGTCGTAAGTGGTAGCTTTACTGCAAATCCTCCAAGCAGAAAGACTAAGACTCAGGGAATACATTGACTACTTAGCCTTTCTCTTAAATACACAGCACAGCTTGAAGGACGGGCCGTGACAGCAGCCTGAGTTTGGTGGTTGGTATCAGCAGCTATATCTCAGACACCTGCCCCTTCAGGCTGGGTTAACACTGATGCTGGGGGCTTGGTGG
>NW_010425277.1:3603-6746 GCF_000710305.1 Buceros rhinoceros silvestris
GAAGCTGGCATCACAGCAGTGTGCACAGCTCTGCTGCCACACTGGTGGTGAGCAAGAATGACTTCAGCAAAAGAGGCAGTGACATTTATATGGAAGAAAAGAAAAAAAAAATAATCCCATGTACCTGAGCAGACAAAGTGCAGATGGCAGTGACATTTAAGAGAGTCATAGAATCATTTGGTTGGAAGACACTTTTAAGATCATCACATACAACCATTCACCCTGCACTGCCAGGGTCCCTAAATCATGTCCCTTGGCACCACATCTACACAGCTTTCAGACAGCTCCAGGGATGGGGACTCCACCACCTCACTGCTGATGCAACTTAAGGCCATTTCCTTTCATCCTGTCACTTGTCACATGGGAGAAGAGACCAATCCCCACCACATTTCAGGTCGTTGTAGAGAGCAATAAGGTCGCTCCTGAATCTCCGTTTCTCTGGGGAAACAACCCCAGTTCCCTCAGCTGCTCCTCATAAGACTTGCTCTTCAGACCCTTCACCAGCCTTGTTGCCCTTCTCTGAACATGCTCAAGCACCTCAACGTCCTTCTTGTAGTGAAGGGCCAAAAAGTGAACAAAGCACTCCAGGTGTGGCCTCACCAGTGCTGAGTAAAGGGGAACAATCCCTTCCCTACTCCTGCTGGCCACACTATTGCTGATACAAGCCAGGGTGCTGAGACATATATGAACTATGTCTTTCAAAACTGTCATTTATGACCTGTCAAAGCAACTAAACTTTGAGATTTCCTTTATAATACTTGTGTGATTAAAGACACAGCAAGCTCTATGCAAGGCACCAGCTAGAGGGAAAAGACACGTTTTTGAGACAGAGACAGATGACGTGTTAATGGCAGATGACCTTGGAACAATTACTAAGGAACAATCCGGTAAAAATGCATCTGGACAAAGGAAACCCTGAAAGCTTATGACTGTAAGAATGAATAGGTTAAGATCTCAGGCAAAGACAGTGGAGGACAATTACTTCAGAGGTAGTAGACAGTGTTCGCGACTGTACCATACGTCCTGCATAACACTGTATAGCTTGTTCTCGTTTCTGAGAAATTTAGGATTCCCTAATAAAATACAGGTAGTTATAAAGACCAATCATGTTCAAGTGAAATGCTGTAAGTCAGAGGGTCTGTTAGGTGCTTACAGTCAAGCACTGAAATGTTCTCAAGTTCTTTCACGCATGTCATTTGCATCTCTCTGGCTTCGGTTCCTGAGAGAGTTGAAGAAACCTATGTCTGAGTAACAGGATGTAGGATTTATAAAAGGTCCCTTGAAGTAATTAAATGAATGAGTGATGCTGTCAACAACATGACTTTACCCATTGTATCCATTGGATACAATGTTGTATCCATTGGAAAAAATATTTGTCTAAAATAGCCTATAAATGCTGTAACACGAAGACTGCAACATACATCACAACGTGATTTGTAAATCTACCACATTTATTTAAGTGTCTTTCTGAACATACATATTGTTAACACAATAGAATTTTTACCCAATAAATTTAACTAAAATATTACTATAATATCACAGACTGTCACAGATTGTGCTCATCTATTGTTGAATTCAGAGGGAAAATGAGTGTGGAGGAGGAGAAGGGAAATTCCAGCATGTTTTACAAAGCATACAGGCAAGCTATTTTGAGGAACAGTCTCATCTTTGACACAGGGCAAAAAAACTAGAAAAGTTATTTGACATTTATACTTAGACAATGTTGTAGCTAAAGTTTCAACTTTTGCTATCTCCTGTGATTTGTTCAGAGGAAACATTTCTCTTCCAGACAACTTTAGCAAGGAAAATGTTCTTGCATTTTCATGGGAAAGAGCAATATTAATTCTGGCTTATTAAACTGTTCCAGAGAAGGTTTTGACAGCATCACAGAGAAATAAAATGCGAAATATCTACGTACTGTATCCCACCCTGCTAATGCCTTACTGTTCCCTCTGCTATGCAGAGTGTGTTGTAACCCACGCTTATTTGACTCAAGGGACCAGGCTTGCCACAGTATTGACTGCATATTTTTTTCCAGTGTTCAGTCTCCATTTTGTTTTGCTTTATGTTCTTGAATGTAAAGTTGCCCCTTCTGGCTGAAGTCCCTTGTCCGGCTCAAGTCCCTCACATGTCATTAGCACAAGCTTAGTGTAAAAACCTTTCCCTCTCTGACAAAGCAGTATGCTTGAGGTGATGAAAACACCAAGTTCATCAGGAAAAACAAACGAAAATTTGCCGTGTTTATGAAGTGAGAAGTGTGGGAAGAAGTATGGGGACAAATGTGTGTGCCTTCTGTAGGGAAGCATGGCAGGGCCCATGTGCCACCACAGGGCAGAGCTGGCCAAAAGCAAGGACAGAGCATCATCAATCTCTTCTCAAGGAACAGAAACACTGATTTCCACTTTCTATTGACTGGTAAAAGCCCAAGAAAACCACAAAAATTTCAACATGCTCAGTGTCAAAGGCATTGCTTTGTCCAGGAGAAATCATTCTTTTAAATGTTAATTTCAGTAGGAAAAAATAGAAATATACTCTGGGTCAAGCCAGATGTAATTTCTTCTCTTGTTCAATGAACCAAAAAACCTGGTTCATTCAGTACTCCTATTTAAACTCTAACATACTTAGAGATTGGCTAATTACCCAGTGTAGCTTCCCAATTATTTTCCTGTGATCGGTATTTCTTCCTTTTTCAGTCCTTTATTGCCTGTGGCTGAAGAGGGGTTGGATAGAAACACCATGGATTTGACCCAAGTTTTCTACTACCCTAGTGAATATCAGACAAAAAAAAAAAAAAGGCTCTCAGAAATTTAAATTTTGAAAAAGCCTTCAATTTTGAAAAAGCCTTCAATTTTGAAAAAATTTCAATTCAAATTGTTGCAGTCTGAAAAGGTACAATTATCGTCTTGATGAGTTGGAAGAGTTTTTCTGACAGGCTTATCTGAGGTTGATTAAATAATGCACATCTTGAGGCACACAAAATTTATTTTATTCAATAGTGAACTCGGTAACTAAATTGATGCAGTTTAAAGCACATCAACATATCACTCTTTTGTCTCAGAAAATAAAGTTTTTGGAAGCTGAAATATGTTGATCAGAGCTTTGTAAGTTCTTTACTGTCCCGGTTTGGGCTGAAACTTCCTTGT